>NC_088396.1:24880687-25180687 GCF_034236695.1 Oncorhynchus nerka
AGTGGGTATTATGTTGCACTCGTAGGCCACTTACTGAAAGACCACGGTTCCCAGGGAATCCATTGATCCCACTTGGTCCAGGGAAGCCCTGCAATCCTGGGTCACCAGTCGCACCCGGGTCTCCTGGGTCCCCGGCATATCCTGTAGAGTTCACACACAAACACACTCATTTACACATACACTTGCTTAATGGTGTCTCACACTCACCACTGTATAAAGGATATACAAGTGTGTGAAAAGAAAGAATAAGAAATGCTCCACCTTTCTCTTTGGCCCAAATTAACTCGCCCTTCCTGCCCTTTGGACCCGGTTGTCCTGTGGCACCAGGGAACCCCTATGGAGGAAAGAAATACGGGACATATAGTAGGGGAATAAGAAGCCAGTGAGAGAGAATTGGAGAGGGGAAAAAAATATGAAGAGAAATGTTTAAGATGAACGTTGCCCTACTGAAAGTGATGTGTGATATTTGTTACGAGGTAGACGTTGTCAAGCTGAGGTGGTGTTAGTTGTTCTTACAGGCAGTCCGATGACACCTCGGGGTCCTGGCTCGCCTGGCTCGCCCTGCTGACCAAACTCGCCACTCATTCCAGGGTCGCCTTGGCTGCCAGCAGGGCCAGGCAGGCCCGGAGGAGAGTTGACAATGTTGCACTCACACAACCCGTGATCACCTAAAACACATACACAACTCAGATCAGCAGTACTGTAAGACATAACATGTGAGCATTCAGCGCACAAACGTACATCACGGATTACATGTCTGAATAAACACACACTCTAACCTTTCAGTCCTTTTCTCCCTGCAGAGCCTGGCCGCCCTCTCGACCCAGCAAATCCCTTGTAGAAGTCTGCCCCTGCAGATATTTTGACACATACACATATTAAGAAACACATTTACAACTCACAACAATTCCTTTAATATCATTCCATCATACTAAACAACCCTTTAATAAAATATCAATATGAATCTCTTTCATGTCCACACTCACATGATCCTGGTGGTCCAGGTGGGCCCCTCAACCCAGATATTCCGCCGATACCTGGGGGTCCGGGGCTGAGAGCAGGGATACCTGGCTCTCCAGGTGGGCCCTTCTCTCCCTTTACCCCCGGTTCCCCGAACGGACCCCACAGGTACTCCACTGTTGGCGCATGAGGGATAAGGGAGATAAAACAGTGCACAACTTGTTAACAATACAATTCTAATAATTGTTATTATACCATATTAACAAGTACAATAGATCTACATTGCTACATCACCGTAACTAGTGTAAAAAACCTTCTAACACTACTGGCCACTGACTAGATAAGTAAGGGTTTGGTACTGACCTTGTATTTGACTATCACTCTTCCTAGCAGGAGGTCCAGCCCGGCCTGGCAGACCTTTCTCCCCCTGCAAACCCATCTCTCCCTGGGGTCCCAGCTGTCCAGGGGGACCAACTACATCCCCACCCCAACATGGACATCAATCAGTAGCAATATAACGATCAGTATTTTAACAATAAAACAGTAAGCAATATATTATAACAACTCTACAAGCTAGTCTTTAATGTTCAACATTATATTCAATGAAAGGCTGACTACCTGGAGAAAGACGATACTATATATTGATAGTTGATAGATAGTTGATGCTGATAGAAAAGTGATTGATGAGTTGATTGGCTAATCATACCTCTGTTAGGCCCTCCTGAGGGACCTTCATAATAGATCAACTCCCCAGGTTCTCCGATGGCACCCTAAAAATAATCCCCATCTGTTAAAATCTACCACATGTATGTATATAGCTTGCGTGTTCGGATTTGAATGAAAGTTTAGAATGGACCACTGTCCAATCAAAGATCTGATAGTATCACAGTGTTTTGATGTGTGTATCAACTGTAGGATCACCTTTTGGCCATCTCTGCCCCTAAATCCTGGTTCTCCAAGGTCCCCCTAAAGGGAAAGACGGCGGGAGAGAGTTTATGAGAAAGGTGTTCAGCACCATCAAGAGCACAAAAGATACAACTGTAACATCTCTATTAGCCCACAAAGACCAACACATAATACTGACTGCAATAATATGGAGATCTTGGCATTGTTATGCCACACAAACATACCCTTAGTCCTTGCTCTCCATCCCGACCAGGGACACCCTGAAAGAACACACAAGGATATTCAACAAGCAGCAAAGAAGGGTTCAATAAGGTATAATAATGTATATGTGTAATTTGTACAGTATAATGTTTGTGTGATACTAACCCTTTGCCCAGGCATCCCCATAATCCCAGTCTCTCCTTTGTTGTCAGCCTGATAAGTATTGATTCAATCGCATTTTATTTGTCACATACTTCGTAAACAACAAGTGTAGACTAACAGTGAAATGCTTACATACGGGCCCTTCCCAACAATGTAGTGAGACAGAAAATAGAGAAATAATAGAAAAGTAATAACAGGTAATAATAAAATGTATAATAAATACACAATGAGTAACGATAACTTGGCTACACAGGGTACCAGTACCGTGTCTATGTGCAGGGGTACGAGGTTATTGAGGTAGATATGTACCTATAACTAGGAATGAAGTGACAACAGGATAGATAATAAACAGTAGCAGCAGTGTATGTGATAAGACAAAAAGTTAGTGCAAAATGGGCCAATGCAGATAGTCTGGGTAGCTGTTAGGTTAACTATGTAACTAACTATTTAGCAGCCTTATGACTTGGGAGTAGAAGCTGTTCAGGGCCCGGTTGGTTCCAGACTTGATGCATCGGTACCGCATGCCGTGCGGTAGCAAAGAGAAGAGTCTATGACTAGGGTGGCTGGAGTCTTTGACAATTTTTAGGGCCTTCCTCTGACAACGCCTGGTATAGAGGTCCTGGATGGCAGGGATTTTGGCCCCAGTGATGTACTGGGCCCTACACACTACCCTCTGTAGGGTCTGGCAGTCGGATGGCAAGCAGTTGCCATACCAAGCGATGATGCAGCCAGTCAAGATGGAACATGGTATTATAGAGACCACAGGAGAAGTGAGGTCACTTACCTCAACTCCAGTTTCACCTTTCAACCCTTTTTCACCCTTTCTGCCCTAGAGGAGACAAAGCAGAACATTGTTAGAGTGATTCAGTTCACACACAATCAAAATATTTCTTGTTATTTTTGAACATATTAAAGTGTGGAGCTGTACTGACGTAGGGTCCGGTAAGTGGGCTGGTATGAGAATGGGTGGAGTTCCCTGGGGGACCTTGCTGTCCAGCCTCACCCTGTGGTGAGAGAGGGAAGTGCAGTGAGAATCATGCAGCAGAGATGAGGACAGCATTGACAATCATTATTAGTCAAACACAGGGGCAGTATAAAAGTATTTGAAACATACAATTGTCCCTGCAGTCACATACCGCTTCTCCTTTGACCCCCTTCAACACTTTGGTCATGGTGCCCTGAGCAGAAAACACACCAGGTTAAAACCCATCTTTATTATTTTATTTTAATCTCATACACTAGCCATTTATTTTTATGAGAGATGAAACATAGTACAAATGTTGATGTGAGAACCTTACCTTTGGTCCAGGAAGGCCAGGGAACCCTAATGGGCCCTGAGTCAGGAAACAAACCAGAATAATGATTGGGTATCTATCTAGTACACAGAAATGTGTATATGGTACAACAACACATTCATATGCACACACATGCACACACCCCTAACCTGTGGTCCTGGGAGTCCTCTGTAGCCCGACCGACCTGGGTAACCCTGAGGACCCTGAGAGAGAGAAGGGAGGATGGAGAAAGATAGAATGTCAGAGTGCAATGTCATTTTTGATATGGAGTAGTTATATATATATATTATATATATTAATATATACACTGCTCAAAAAAATAAAGGGAACACTAAAATAACACATCCTAGATCTGAATGAATGAAATATTCTTATTAAATACTTTTTTCTTTACATAGTTGAATGTGCGGATAACAAAATCACACAAAAATTATCAAAGGAAATCAAATTTATCAACCCATGGAGGTCTGGATTTGGAGTCACACTCAAAATTAAAGTGGAAAACCACACTACAGGCTGATCCAACTTTGATGTAATGTCCTTAAAACAAGTCAAAATGAGGCTCAGTAGTGTGTGTGGCCTCCACGTGCCTGTATGACCTCCCTACAACGCCTGGGCATGCTCCTGATGAGGTGGCGGATGGTCTCCTGAGGGATCTCCTCCCAGGCCTGGACTAAAGCATCCGCCAACTCCTGGACAATCTGTGGTGCAACGTGGCGTTGGTGGAGCGAGACATGATGTCCCAGATGTGCTCAATTGGATTCAGGTCTGGGGAACGGGCGGGCCAGTCCATAGCATCAATGCCTTCCTCTTGCAGGAACTGCTGACACACTCCAGCCACATGAGGTCTAGCATTGTCTTGCATTAGGAGGAACCCAGGGCCAACCGCACCAGCATATGGTCTCACAAGGGGTCTGAGGATCTCATCTCGGTACCTAATGGCAGTCAGGCTACCTCTGGCGAGCACATGGAGGGTTGTGCGGCCCCCCAAAGAAATGCCACCCCACACCATGACTGACCCATCGCCAAACTGGTCATGCTGGAGGATGTTGCAGGCAGCAGAACGTTCTCCACGGCGTCTCCAGACTGTCACATGTGCTCAGTGTGAACCTGCTTTCATCTGTGAAGAGCATAGGGCGCCAGTGGCGAATTTGCCAATCTTGGTGTTCTCTGGCAAATGCCAAACGTCCTGCACGGTGTTGGGCTGTAAGCACAACCCCCACCTGTGGACGTCGGGCCCTCATACCACCCTCATGGAGTCTGTTTCTGACCGTTTGAGCAGACACATGCACATTTGTGGCCTGCTGGAGGTCATTTTGCAGGGCTCTGGCAGTGGTCCTCCTGCTCCTTCTTGCACAAAGGCGGAGGTAGCTGTCCTGCTGCTGGGTTGTTGCCCTCCTACGGCCTCACCCACGTCTCCTGATGTACTGGCCTGTCTCCTGGTAGCGCCTCTATGCTCTGGACACTACGCTGACAGACACAGCAAACCTTATTGCCACAGCTCGCATTGATGTGCCATCCTGGATGAGCTGCACTACCTGAGCCACTTGTGTGGGTTGTAGACTCCGTCTCATGCTACCACTAGAGTGAAAGCACCGCCAGCATTCAAAAGTGACCAAAACATCAGCCAGGAAGCATAGGAACTGAGAAGTGGTCTGTGGTTATCACCTGCAGAACCACTCCTTTATTGGGGGGGGGTCTCGCTAATTGCCTATAACTTCCACCTGTTGTCTATTCCATTTGCACAACAGCATGTGAAATGTATTGTCAATCAGTGTTGCTTCCTAAGTGGACAGTTTGATTTCACAGAAGTGTGATTGACTTGGAGTTACATTGTGTTGTTTAAGTATTCCCTTTATTTTTTTGAGCAGTGTATATATATAGTATAATGACGCTGGCTATCTTGTACCATAACTTTAGAGTGACAGGGAAAGGCAGCTGCGCCATACTTACAACAAATCCAGGATATCCGGGCTGTCCTGAATCTCCCTGTAGAAAAGACACACATTGATAATACTGTAGTACTGATAGCAGGTCTATCCCACAGTTCTCTACCCTCTTCTCTTACCCTGAACCGCTCCATGAACACACTAAGCTCCAGAGTGTCTCCCTTCTGTCCCTTTCTGCCTGCCTGACCCTGTGGGAGAGAGAGAGAGAGAGAGAGAGAGAGAAAGAAAGAGAGAGAGAGAGAGAGAGAGAGAGAGAGAGAGAGAGAGAGAGAGAGAGAGAGAGAGAGAGAGAGAGAGAAAGAAAGAGAGAGGGGAAGGGGTGGGGGTGAAAAATAAAATGAAAAGATAAAATGAAGGAGATGGAGTTATTCAACGTCTCAGACTACAAAGTGGAATCCATGATATCTCTACAAACGTCTCTGGTGACCTGTCATTCAGGGCTCTGCCCCACCTGTTTAGAACTACACCTTTTTAGCGGTGCTCAGTTTCAGCCTAGCTCAGTGCTTTCTGTGGTGGTGGGGCAGCCAGCGGAAAATACGGAGCATAGGGGTTGGTAATGTTCTCTAGTTGCGCCGTGATTGGGTAATATTCTCTACTTACGCTGTGATTGGCTCAGTGTTCTGTCACTCATGGGGACACTACGTCACCGCCAAATCTAAGGGAAGAGCTTGAAAATTCAAGCCCCTTGGGTGCTGGCATTGAGTTACATTAGAAGTACCCATCCAAGAAGGGTCAAGGTCATTGGCCACAGATAAAATGACGACAAATCACATTATATCTACAGTAGCTTTGATTGACAAGCTAGCAGTCATCATCATGAATCAAGTCGACAATCTACTGGCAAATGATTTTTAATCCTTGTCATATGAAGAGAAATGTTAGTTAAAATGTATCGGTGCTCATCAGCCATAAACATTGCACAACAAATTGGAATTCGCAAATTCAACAATTAGTGGTTTGGAAGGAATCAGTGGCTAACTGCAAGCATTGCAAAGCAATCACTAGCCTGCTATTCAGTGGAGTGGGCGTGTGGTCCCAAGTCTGGGTTTAAGGGTCTCTTTTCCAAGCTTAAAAGGATAAACATTCAACTGTGGCCATACTGTCAATCCAGCATGACTTCTGCCGCACTCAAAACAACTGTTAACTCAGAACTGGGAAATCTGACTTCGGTGAGTTCAAGACAACTGGGAACTCTGAAAAAAAATAGCTCCGACTGGGAGAAAATGTTTTGAATGGTCATCCAACTCGGAATTGCAAGTCGGGAACTCGGGCCTCTTTCTACAGCTTCGACCTGAAGATTACTGACGTCATCATGTTCAGCCTTGTTTTTTTCTGAGTTCCCAGTTGTCTTGAAAGCACCATAAATCCAGAGGGAAGAGTGGCCTAGCCAGTCTCCAGATCTCAACCCCATAGAAAATCTTTGGAGGGAGTTGAAAGTCCGCGTTGCCCAGCAACAGCCCCAAATCATCACTGCTCTAGAGGAGATCTGCATGGAGGAATGGGCCAAAATACCAGCAACAGTGTGTGAAAACATTGTGAAGACTTACAGAAAACATTTGACCTCTGTCATTGCCAACAAAGGATATATAACAAAGTATTGAGATAAACTTTTGTTATTGACCAAATACTTATTTTCCACCATAATTTGCAAATAAATTAATTAAAAATCCTACAATGTGATTTTCTGGATTTTCTGGACAAGGCTCCGCTGATAGCCAGGTGTAGCAGTGGTAAGGTGTTGGGACTGCTGTTGGGACTCTGCTGTTGGGACATCTTTAGGTAGGCCCTAACAGTTTGTGGGCACCGTTTGTCACCATTATAGTGCAATTAATGTATTGTTTAGTGTTGTGTTGAGTAGTGGCTTTGCTGGCATGCATGTAAAAAATATATATATTTTGTTTGCCCACCAAGATGTACATACTAAAATCGCAACTGCTGGTGACATCACTGGGTTCATACGTACATTATACCCGGGCTGGCCATCGTAGCCTGGTTTCCCTGACAACCCTGAATCTCCATGTGTTCCGTTGCACCCGTCTGCTCCAGGTTTCCCACGAGTCCCTGCCTGTCCTGGATGGCCCTGGAGATGATATGGAGGAGTTAATGACAGACCTTTATACAACATCATTGCATGTTGTATTAAGACTACTTACAGTATTAACAAGACAACAATAGATTATTTATTGGCATGAGTGTGTCTGCTATTTATTTGTTTGGAGAAAAAAAATCCAAATATTATCCCACTTACAGGAATACCGTCAGATCCAGAAAACCCAGGAACACCAGTCATCCCCTGAGAAGAAATGAAAAACACTTATACAAGTCCATACCAACACTTGATGGGTGGACACACTACTAAGCCAGAGTCTGAGATCTCTAGTGAAGAATTCTCCAGTCAATGTTCCTCACCACAGAACCCTTGGGGCCGATGAAGCCTCCTCTGCCCCGGTCGCCCTTCTCTCCTTGGACTCCTTGGACTCCTGGATCCCCTAGGCCCCCTGGAGGCCCATGGGGTCCCTGCGGGCCAAGAGGACCAGGTTGGCCCTGAGGAGGAGGAGAGAGACATGTTAATCAACAGAAGAAAGGAGACATGAAACACATCAAGGGATGGAGAATGATAAATATTAGTGCTGAGCGATTAGTGCTTTTTGAGGTCGGTTCAGTTCCGGTTCGTTATTAAAACGATATAATAATATTTAAAAAATGAAATGCTCTATGCATTATGTGGGTTGAATGCTGAATAAAACAATTAATACAAGTCCCATGATGGTAGTGACTGCCCATTAATGCTTATCACTTATTAACAATAATTTATTTACATTAATTTAATAAAATATTTGTTTTAGTTGATGACTTTATTACTTAATTCAAAGTCATCATCTCATCTCTATAGCGCTGCTGCCTATGCTGTCTGACAAAATCACTATTTTAGTAGTTCTTCAAAGTAAATAAGGTATACTTTTATGTTTGCTGAATAGCAACTATGAATCACTTAGATCATGTCGATCACGGGTTCTATCTTCTCTCCTCGTACAACCCGCTTCTCACCGCTTTCCTTCCATTGAAAATGAATGGGAAGCGGTGTTTCACTGTGTGGTGCACCCCTAGCATACATGGGCCGTCTCCATGTCTGCTCCACACAAATTGGGCACGTTTAAGCAGGCGTGCAATGGATTATGGTCATTGTAGTTAATTGCCACGTTTTCTGCACCTAACTATGTAGAATATTGGCCTGTTGGAAACTACAACTTCCTACTACATTTCACAGATCAGGCTTGATCTGATGTATCTTTAATGAAACTGCACATTGAGCTCACAGAAAAAAACTTGAACCAAATAGAACTGAAGTCAGTGAATTAGTTGTTTAAAAAAAATATATATATATATATATATATATATATATATATATATATATATACAGATAGATAGGGGCACACTCCAAAACAATAATTTACAAATGAAGCATGTATGTTTAGTGAGATGTTCTCTTTATGTGTGTGAATTGGACCATTTTCCTGTCCCGCTAAGCTTTCAAAATGTAACGAGTACTTTTGGGTGTCAGGGAAAATGTATGGAGTAAAAAGTACATTATATTCTTTAGGAATGTAGTTAAGTAAAATTTGTGAAAGGATACCCAAAATAACTACTCAAGTAGTACTTTAAAGTATTTTTACTTAAGTATTTTACACCACTGGCACTTTAGACATACAGTTGTTGTAAAAATAACATGGAAAGGCCATTCACTCCCCTTATAGGCCGGTAACAGGGCTTTAGTGTTTAATAGAGGTGAAAGCACCACAGCAATGTCAAATGATATAAAACAACTACAGCAGCTAAACATGTTGCAGTGGTGGTGAGACTCCACCCAGTGGTGTTTTATGGTTTTATTACAACAACCTACATGGAGAAACAGTTTTTCCACTCTGGGGGAACAGTAAAGAAGCAGAGAGATGGATTCCAGGCAAGGGTCAGGGTGAGGGATATTAAATCAAATTGTTAGATGATAACACCAAAGATGGTGGATAAATGAAGATGTCTTACTCAGTTCGGTTACCAATGAAAAAAAGAGTCACAATTCCGGTCTACTTAAGGGGTGGCTCTCCAATACACCAATGCAATAGCAGCTGGATCTGGTCTACTTGGTTCATTGACTGTATATGAACCAGAAAAGACGAAGGAGTGGCATGTCTCACTTCCTCTTCCGTCTCTGCTAACAGCCCCCTCCAAATCAAAACCAAACATGGATTTCATGTTGTGATCTCACTTTGTGTGTGCACAACTGTCTGTGTTTCACACCTGCTTGTCCTAACTAGTCAAGTTGCTGTACGGGCACCAGAGACGGAAGAGGAAGTGAAACACCCCACCCGCTGTTTTGTTCCTGGTTCAATGCTGCCACAGACAGGAAGCAGACAAGAAGTAGAATGGAGTGTGTGCATGTAAACATGGACATCCATGTTTGGTTTTGATTTGGGGGTGGGGTGGTAGCATCTAACAATTGGATTGAATTATTTCCTGGGCACCGCTCAGTGATGTAAGGGACAACCTATCAAGAGGAACTGACTACCGACTACAGATAAACACTGAGTGTACAAAACATTAAGGATGCCTGTTCTTTCCGTGACATAGATCATATACTGACAGGTAAATCTGGTGAAAGCTATGATCCCTTATTGATGTCACTTGTTAAATCAGTGCAGACGAAGGGAAGGAGACAGATTAAAGAAGGATTTTTAGACCTTGAGACAATTGAGACATGGATTGGGTATGTGTGTCATTCAGAGGGTGAATGGGCAAAACATTTAAGTGCTTTTGAATGGGGAATGGTACTAGGTGACAGGTGCACCCGTTTGTGTCAAGAACTGCAATGCTCATGGGTTTTTCACGCTCAACAGTTCCCCATGTGTATCAAGAATGGGTCACCACCCAAAGGACATCCAGGCAACTTGACACAACTGTGGGAAGCACTTTTAGTCGACATGGGCCAGTATCCCTGTGGAACGCTTTCAACACCTTGTAGAGGCCATGCCCCAAAGAATTGAGGCTGTTCTCTCGAACACATTCACTATGGGATGCAATTAGACCTAGTCTTATTAATAAATAAAATAAATAATAAAGAGGTCTATGTTTGGGCTAGCATACCTTCAGAGTGAACTGGAAACACCCAAAACCTTGGTTAAGACTTTGTAGTATCAATTTATGTCCACCAGGGTGAGACGTGTATCTTCTTGAGTTTGTAAAGTTATGCATACTGAAAAACTGCTCTCTTCTACCATCCAGTGTTTAAGTGAGAGACAATTTTACTGTGAAAGAAAACTCAAGTGTGTTCTACTCCTCACACACACACGCGCACACGCACACACACGCACGCACGCACACACACACACACACACACACACACTTCCTTTAATCTCTCCATCATATACACAGAGCACACAGTCAGATAAGAGGCTGACTTGGGGCAGGATGTTCTGTCTGATGCAGAATGTTCTGTCTGATGTAGGGTGTTCTGTCTGATGCAGGGTGTTCTGTCTGATGCAGGGTGTTCTGTCTGATGCAGGGTGTTCTGTCTGATGCAGGGTGTTCTGGCTGATGCAGGATGTTCTCTCTGATGCACTGTGTTCTGTCTGATGCAGGGTGTTCTGTTTGATGGACTGTGTTCTGTCTGATGCAGGGTGTTCTGTCTGATGCACTGTGTTCTGTCTGATGCACTGTGTTCTATCTGATGCAGGATGTTCTGTCTGATGCACTGTGTTCTGTCTGATGCAGGGTGTTCTGTCTGATACAGGGTGTTCTGTCTGATGCAGGGTGTTCTGTCTGATGCAGGATGTTCTGTCTGATGTAGGGTGTTCTGTCTGATGCAGGGTGTTCTGTCTGATGCAGTATGTTCTGTCTGATGCAGGGTGTTCTGTCTGATGCAGGGTGTTCTGGCTGATGACTGTGTTCTGTCTGATGCACTGTGTTCTGTCTGATGCACTGTGTTCTATCTGATGCAGGATGTTCTGTCTGATGGACTGTGTTCTGTCTGATGCAGGGTGTTCTGTCTGATGCACTGTGTTCTGTCTGATGCACTGTGTTCTGTCTGATGCACTGTGTTCTGTCTGATGCAGGATGTTCTGTCTGATGCACTGTGTTATATCTGATGCAGGATGTTCTGTCTGATGCACTGTGTTCTGTCTGATGCAGGGTGTTCTGTCTGATACAGGGTGTGCTGTCTGATGCAGGGTGTTCTGTCTGATGCAGGATGTTCTGTCTGATGCAGGATGTTCTGTCTGATGCAGGGTGTTCTGTCTGATGCAGGATGTTCTGTCTGATGCAGGGTGTTCTGTCTGACGCAGGGTGTTCTGGCTGATGACTGTTTAAAAAATAACAACAATAAAGTGTTCACAATGATACCCATGTCGGAGTTGAAAAAGGGAATCAGAGCGTTACTCAGACCAGCGTGTTTTGGTTGTTGGTTGTTTGAAACTACACAAAGTCTAATCTACCAACAAAATATAATGGTCTGATAAAGGTGCTTTGTGTGCAGAAAAAATATATAACAGTGATAGAGATGGTAAAAGGAGTGGAAGAAGGTAGTGAGGATAGTAGTTATGTACCTGTTTCTTTATCCCGCTCCACCTCTTCGCTGTCTCTCCCTCTCTCTCTTCCTGTACTGTATTTTCTCTTTTAATAATAAAACAATAGGACTCTAGTGATAGTCATGGCATACATGAAGAGAACACACACACACACACACACACACACACACACACACACACACACACACACACACACACACACACACACACACACACACACGCATGGTTCCCAGCCGAAACAGTTAGTGCATACAGTGCATTTGGAAAGTATTCAGACCTCTTGACTTTTTCCACATTTTGTTACATTACAACCTTATTTGAAAATGTATGAAATTGTTTCCCCCCCTCATCGATCTACACACAATACCCAATAATGACAAAGCAAAAACAGTTTTTTTGAAATTTTTGCACAAAAAAAAGAAAGTGGAAATATCACATTACATAAGTATTCAGACCCTTTGCTCAGTACTTTGTTGAAGAACCTTTAGCAGCGATTACAGCCTAAAGTCTTGGGTATGATGCTACAAGCTTGGCACACCTGTATTTGGGGAGTTTCTCCCATTCTTCTCTGCAGATCCTCTTCAAGCTCTGTCAGGTTGGATTGGGACAATCGCTGCACAGCAAATTTCAGGTCTCTCCAGAGATGTTTGATCGGGTTCAAGTCCGGGCTCTGGCTGGGTCACTCAAGGACAATCAGAGACTTGTCGGGAAGTCACTCCTGCGTTGCCTTGGCTGTGGCTTAGGGTCGTTGTCCTGTTGGAAGGTGAACCTTCACCCCAATCTGAGGTCCTGAGCGCTCTGGAGAAGGCTTTCATCAAGGATTTCTCTGTACTTTGCTCTGGTCATCTCTCCCTCGATCCTGACTAGTCTCCCAGTCCCTCCTGCTGAAAAACACAGAATGAGGCTGCCACCACCATGCTTCACTGTAGGGATGATGCCAGGTTTCCTTCAGATGTGACACTTCAGGCCAAAGAGTTCAATCTTAGTTTCATCAGACCAGATAATCTTGTTTCTCATGGTCTGAGTCCTTTATGTGCCCTTTGGCAAACTCCAAGCGGGCAGTCATGTGTCTTTTACTGACGACCGAATTCAGCTTTCAGGCACCAGGCCCGCCACAAGGAGTCACTAGAGCACGATGAGACAAGGAAATACCAGCCGGCCAAACCCTCCCCTAACCCAGGCAATGCTGGGCCAATTGTGCGCCGCCCCATGGGGCTCCCGGTCACGTCCGGCTGTGAAAGGGAAGGTATTTTAAGGGAGTATGCTAGCACACTCGTTCGGTTCGCTTAGCTGACTTCGGCTAGCCGCAAGCCGAACCGAAGTATTCTGACGCCTGTAACCCTAACCTTAACCCTAATTATTTTTTTACCCCCTTTTTCATCATATCAAATTACGATCTTGTCTCATCACTGCAACTCCCCAATGGGCTCGGAAAAGGCGAAGGTCGAGTCATGCGTCCTCCAAAACATGACCCGCCAAACTGCGCTCTTTAACATCCGCCCGCACCAATGTGTTAGAGGAAACACTGTTCAACTGACGACCTAGGTCAGCCTGCAGGTGCCCGGCCTGCCAAAAGGAGTCGCTAGAGGCGGGTGAGCCAAGTAAAGCCCAACCCTAAACCTTATCCCCTAAACCTAAAATATACTTTTTCCTTGTGGGGACTGGTGAAATGTTCCTATTTGTCTGAATTTTCCTAGTTTTACTATCCTTGTGAGGATTTCTTTCACCACAAGGAGAGTAAAACCAAACACACACACTTAATTTAGTCACAACACAATCGTCGCCGGTCTCTCAGCTTGACAGTGTGTTTTGACAGTCTCCATGTCTTTCCCAAGGCCTGAGTGGGGTCATAAGGTCGTAACCTGTGAGGTTCGGTGTTGACCGTGTTACTGAGAACCAACAAACACACAAACAACTCAAGTCCAAGGGATGTTTGTTCTGTGTACCGAGACAGTTGGGGCTATGGGCTAGGACAGGGGTTCACAAACTTTTTTCGTCCATGACCCCATTTTGATATCTGGTCTTAATGCAGACAAGAGCACTGCTGAATCCAGCTTCACACATATATGAGCTGGCAAAGGGTACCACGAGTTTTAATGCTCTGAGGGAGATGGCAGGGTATTATTCCCTCTGAGTCAGGAACCAAAACTCCTCCGTAGTGACCTGTGAATGCGTTGTCTGTAGTGTTCGGTCACATGACAGCTCGAAAGGCCCCACTTGACTGTTGCTTTTGAATCCTTCTGATTCAAGGGCAACAGTCAAGTGCGGTATTTTCCCACTATCGGGGCAATCTGGGCAATCTGGTTGAATTTGCTCTTTTAGATTTCAATAATGTTCATTTAGAGTTTTAGGTTACAATGATTTTGAGATACGAAGACTATATATTTTGTTTTTTTGGGGAGTATTTTGGAAATTCTCCCGCGACCCCATTTTCATTCACTACATATACAAAAGTATG
Source organism: Oncorhynchus nerka (assembly GCF_034236695.1). Taxonomy (NCBI): domain Eukaryota; kingdom Metazoa; phylum Chordata; class Actinopteri; order Salmoniformes; family Salmonidae; genus Oncorhynchus; species Oncorhynchus nerka. The sequence goes on from NC_088396.1 coordinate 24,895,197, forward strand.
TGGACATCCCTTCAAATGAGTGGATTCGGTTATTTCGCCACACCCGTTGTTGACTAGTGTATAAAATTGAGCACACAGCCATGCAATCTCCATAGACGAACAGTGGCAGTAGAATGGCCTTAATGAAGAGCTCAGTGACTTTCAACATGGCACTGCCATAGAATGTCACCTTTCCAACAAGTCAGTTTGTAAAATGTCTGCCCTGCTTGAGCTGTCCCGGTCAAATGTAACTGCTGTTATTGTGAAGTGGAAATGTCTAGGAGCAACAACGGCTCAGCTGTAAAGTGGCAGGCCACACAAGCTCACAGAATGGGACCGCCTTGTGTCCTCGGTAGCAACACTCACTACCGACTTCCAAACTGGAAGCAATGTCAGCACAATAACTGTTCGCCAGGAGCTTCATGAAATGGGTTTCCATGGCCTAGCAGCCACACACAAGTCAAGATCACCCTGCACAATGCCAAGTGTCGGCTGTAGTGGTATAAAGCTCACCGCCATTGGACTCTGGAGCAGTGGAAACGTGTTCTCTGGAGTGATGAATCACTCTTCACTATCTGGCAGTCCGATGGATGAATCTGGGTTTGGCGGATGCCAGGACAACTCTATCCATCCAAATGCATTGTGCCAACTGTAAAGTTAGGTGGAGGAGGAATATGGTCTGTGGCTGTTTTTCATGGTTTGGGCCCCTTAGTTCCAGTGAAGGGAAGTCTTAAATCTATAGCATACAATGATATACTAGACGCTTTTGTGCTTCCAACGTTGTGGCAACAGTTTGGGGAACGCCCTTTCCTATTTCAGCATAACAATGCCCCCGTGTAAAGAGTGAGGTCCATACAGAAATGGTTTGTTGAGATCGGTGTGGAAGAACTTGACTGGCCTGCACAGAGCCATGACCTCGACCCCATCAAACAATTTTGGGATGAATTGGAACACCGACTGAGAGCCAGGCCTAATCGCCCAACATCAGTGCCCGACCTTACTAATGCTCTTGTGGCTGAATGGAAGCAAGTCCCCGCAGCAATGTTCCAATATCTAGTAGAAAGCCATGTTATAGCAGCAAAGGGGGGATCAAGTCCATATTACTGCCCATCATTTAGGAATGAGATATTCGATGAGCAGGTGTCCACATACTTTTGGTCATGTAGTGTATCAAGTGACCCCACATTGGGTCGCGACCCCTTGTTTGGGAACCTCTGGCCTAGGAGCTGGAGGGAGCAGAGAGAGCGTAAAAAAAGTCAGACAACAATGTAAACAAACTCCCTAAACCCCATTATCACAGAGTGATAAAGTGGCTCATTGTGAATTAGTCATTGTGGATTAGAGTCTGTCGTGTATCTGACCACCAAGTACTGCACTTGAGAGGGGGTGTGTGTGTGTGTGTGTGTGTGTGTGTGTGTGTGCGTCATCGATGCATGTGTATGCATTGTGTAGGAGTTTGAAAACAACATGACCATAAAAAGGTTTAATGGCTAGATGTCAAAGGTCAACATGAGCCCTAGTCAAGGGCAGTATAAAGCTTGGAATGTATTCTGGGGTGTTTTGGGTGAGACGGTTTTGGGGTACAAGGGTTGTTTTGACCGGGGGGATCTCGGTCCTGTCCCAACGTCAACCGCTGTTCTCAATTAGAGACAGACAGATCGTCCTGACAAAACAACATGGGCCCTCTTCCCTTGAACAGGGCTGGTGACGTAAATCTCAATCACTCTGTTGTCATTTATACTGCAACACACAGGATGTAAACCATGGCTGCTTGGGGTGCAACCAATTCAACAGTTGGAATAGGAATTTGGAAAACAACAATAAAACAGAAGTGTTACACAACTGCTAGAAACAAAGTCTTTCAAACAAACTAGAGATGATTTCAAAACCATACACCCATTGGATGAGTGCATTCTGGTTCAGTAAGAGGATGGTATTCTTGTGTAGTTTTATGGTAGTAAAGAAACGTAGCCTTGTCCGAGCCGGGAACAACCCATAGGGGCAGGAGTCTCCTGTTTCTGTAGAGTGAAGAAGCTCTTCCAGCTCGTCCTATCCAAGTACACCCTATACTAATTGGAGTTAAGATAAGATGGCGCCGGAGAAGAAGGCAGACATTTTACGTGCCCCCAACCTATTGTGTTTTTTTGTTGGTTAATTTGCATTGATTGTAATTATTTTTGAAACTTATTTTGTACATTATGCTGCCGCTACCGTCTCTTATGACCAAAAGTAACTTCTGGACATCAGGACTGCAATTTAACGAGTCTGATGAGACCGATGCGAATGATATACTGCTTTCTCGGGAACAGGCCCAGATCCCCGTGATTTGCGTGAAGAGGAGGCGGAGAAAACAGGTCCAGAGGGCAGGCTGCCTTCTGAGAATTCATAGGCGATCGAATAAACCCACACTTCCTTCCATTCTGCTAGCAAACGTGCAATTTTTTGAATAAAATAGATGACCTAGGCGGAAGATGAAACTACCAACGGGACATTCAAAACTGTAATATCTTATGCTGCCTGCTCATTTTTTTGTGCAGGATTATTTGCTGTTGTTGCTCTGTTAGGGGTGCGTGTTTGCGCCACAGGGTTTTGTTTTCTCACGGTCGTTGTACCGTTTGGACCCTAATTTAGGAGTAGAGGTTTCTCTTCCGGGTGTGACGTTATTTCCCTGTGTGTGGCGACTTCGTTGGGGGTGTTTCCCCACTTGTTGTTGTTGTGTTGGGACTTTCAATAAACGATTGTGCTACTGGGACTTCCTTGCTCTCCTGCTCCTGACTAATGCACCTGCCTCTTCTTAGGAGGCACGTAACACGTACAGTGGGGAGAACAAGTATTTGATACACTGCTGATTTTGCAGGTTTTCCTACTTACAAAGCATGTAGAGGTCTGCAGTTTTTTTATCATAGGTACACTTCAACTGTGAGAGACGGAATCTAAAACAAAAATCCAGAAAATCACATTGTATGATTTTAAAGTAATCAATTTGCATTTTATTGCATGACATAAGTATTTGATCACCTACCAGCCAGTAAGAATTCCGGCTCTCACAGACCACTTAGTAGCTCTCACAGTTACTTTTTCTTTAAGAAGCCCTCCTGTTCTCCACTCATTACCTGTATTAACTGCACCTGTTTGAACTCGTTACCTGTATAAAAGACACCTGTCCACACACTCAATCAAACAGACTCCAACCTCTCCACCATGGCCAAGACCTGAGAGCTGTGTAAGGACATCAGAGATAAAATTGTAGACCTGCACAAGGCTGGGATGGGCTACAGGACAATAGGCAAGCAGCTTGGTGAGAAGGCAACAACTGTTGGCGCAATTATTAGAAAATGGAAGAAGTTCGAGATGACGGTCAATCATCCTCGGTCTGGGGCTCCATGCAAGATCTCACCTCGTGGGGCATCAATGATCATGAGGAAGGTGAGGGATCAGCCCAGAACTACACGGCAGGACCTGGTCAATGACCTGAAGAGAGCTGGGATCACAGTCTCAAAGAAAACCATTAGTAACACACTACGCCGTCATGGATTAAAATCCTGCAGTGCACGCAAGTTCCCCCTGCTCCAGCCAGCGCATGTCCAGGCCCGTCTGAAGTTTGCCAATGACCATCTGGATGATCCAGAGGAGGAATGGTCGAAGGTCATGTGGTCTGATGAGACAAAAATATAGCTTTTTGGTCTAAACTCCACTCTCCGTGTTTGGAGGAAGAAGAAGGATGAGTACAACCCCAAGAACACCATCCCAACTGTGAAGCATGGAGGTGGAAACATCATTCTTTGGGGATGCTTTTCTGCGAAAGGGACAGGGCGACTGCACCGTATTGAGGGGAGGATGGATGGGGCCATGTATCGCGATATCTTGGCCAACAACCTCCTTCCCTCAGTAAGAGGATTGAAGATGGGTCGTGGCTGGGTCTTCCAGCATGACAATGACCCAAAACACACAGCCACTAAGGAGTGGCTCGGTAAGAAGCATCTCATGGTCCTGGAGTGGCCTAGCCAGTCTCCAGACCTGAACCCAATAGAAAATCTTTGGAGGGAGCTGATAGTCTGTATCGCCCAGGATCTGGAGAAGGTCTGTATGGAGGAGTGGGCCAAAATCCCTGCTGCAGTGTGTGTAAACCTGGTCAAGAACTACAGGAAACGTATGATCTCTGTAATTGCAAACAAAGGTTTCTGTACCAAATATTAAGCTCTGCTTTTCTGATGTATCAAATACTTATGTCATGCAATAAAATGCAAATTAATTACTTTAAAATCATACAATGTGATTTTCTGGATTTTTGTTTTAGATTCCGTCTCTCACAGTTGAAGTGTATCTATGATAAAAAATGACAGACCTCTACATGCTTTGTAAGTAGGAAAACCTGCAAAATCGGCAGTGTTTCAAATACTTGTTCTCCCCACTGTGTGTGTGTGTGTGTGTGTGTGTGTGTGTGTAAGAGATTACAGTGATTACAGAGTGCAGTGCAATGGTATGTACACTGGGCTGTATCTTTCTGCATGGCTAAAACACAGAGCAAATAATTGCCAGTCGTTATGTGAAACTGATAAAGGTGGGGGGAGCTATTTATACAGGGTGTGCTTGTATGAATCAGGTGAGAACACCTTAACCAAAACAAGAGGAAATCATCACAGTGGACCTGAACAAACAGCACAATATCTGACAGTTATGTCTAAAGCAAATGAACCCCATGACCTTACTCCTACTCCCTTCCCTTCTTTTCCCTCCTACCCTCCTAACTCTCCTGCTCCTCCTTTTCCTAATTTGCCAATCTTCCTTTGTCCACTCTGTCCACCCTCCCTTACATTAACTCTCTATTCTCCTTCCCCCCTCTCATATCTCTTCTATCTATTCACTGTCTGAATCCTAAATCTTCTATTGCCTATACACCTCTTCTCCTCTTTCTCTGTTCCTTCTCCTCCTTACTCTAACACCATGTAACACATCTCCTGTCCTCTCACCCTTAGTGACCTAGTCCTCTCTGTTATATCTGAAGCCCAGCTCCTTCACAAATAGAGGGACACATAAAGTAGTAGTGAGGATGGACATCAGTCCCAGGCCAACCTCTTTAAGAAATACAATGAGAACAGCAGTAGAGAACTAATACCATACAGTAAAGGCCAGCACTTTGGCATACATGCTGTAGCAGTGAGATGTTCCTCCACCACAGGTATGAGAGACAGAAAGAAAACATCTGGACTGTATTTTAAAAAGTAGAGTTATAGAGTGAATGAGCAGCCCAACCTGCTTAGAGCTATGAGACAGATACAGAGGTGTTTGAAAGCAGCTTTAGTGTACCATAGACAGTATAGACTCTCAGAATATCCATTAAAATGATATAGACCCACTTTGGATTAGTACATACACAGCTAAAATTGCTATTTTAAACCCTGCCACACTAAACCACCTTAGCACACATGCATATCGCAAAAAGACTCACGCCTCTACAACTGCTTCCAGGTGGAAAGGGGTCTGCCCTCAATCATACTTAACAGATGTCAAAGGAAGGGCCAAAGATAGAGAGATGACGGGAGAAGGGAAAAAGAGTACAGGAAAAAGAAGGAAAGACAACGAGAGAGAAAGAGAGAGAAAGCATTGACACACATTCAGTGTCATAAACCAGTGCATAAACTAGCCAGGACAACGGCAATAGAGAAAACAATATATATACAAAGCAAACATTTTACTTCATAGCTATCAGATAGCTATATGTGAATCGTTGTAATGTAGCTAAACAGATAGTATAACAGGCAAAAATGACCAAAAACCAATGTTATCCAAGGTAGATGTCAATTCTTCGTAGGTAGCTAGCTAACAATTCTTTGCGGCTATCTGGCTAGCTAACAGTAGTAGTTAGCCAGTTAGCTCTATTGACTTGACCTACGGGCTTACGACCTATGCGACCTACGGGCATTGTAGGCAGGTAACCATACCAAAATAAACAAAGCATGTATTTATTAACATATCAAGATAAAATATTGTAGTCAGGCAACATATGAGATGTGAATAGGCAACATTTCATTCTGAAGTTGGAGTGTATTTTCTCTCGCTTCAGTTCAAACAATGGCCGCCATTCATTTCAAGAAAAATGCCTATTTCATTGCATACTTTCCATTTAAGTTTGCATCAATGCATGCTTCAAAATATGTACAAATGGAGTACACATTCCAGAAGTGCCCTCCGTGCTCTGTTTCGCATATTTCGATTTGGACTCATACTTGGATCCTCCCATGCTCCAATTTGCATGCTCGGAGCATTTTGAAAAACACCCCTTTTGAGCTTTGCTCACTCAGTCTTTGAAGGCTGGTTATGGATATAACAGAACTTCCAGCATGACAGAGATATCCGCTGCCCTGCACCTGCTGATTACTCCTCTATCTTTTTCAATCCTCTTGTCTCCCTCCGTCTCATTTCATGAGAAATCAGGCCTAAAGGGACACAGCCAGCTGTCAATTAGGATACAAATCAAAAGAAAAAAAGGAAGACAGGAAAAAAGAGAGGGATGGGCATGGTCTGTAAAGAATGGATGGGGGTCAATAGTTCATGACCTGACCTACCGATTGGACCTTTCTTCTTTTTGCCCTCTTCAACTCTTTCAACTGCACCTCATCTGAATCACAATCTCTTTTTCTCTCTTTCTCTGTCTGGTATTGCTGTCACGCATTCACTACTGATCACTCCTCTCCTTGTGAGATACTGTACCTCTGTCCATTCTTCCCACTCTGTATTTCTATGCCTTGCTCTCTCTCTCTTTCGTATTCTAATCAAAGTATTAGAAATAAAGGGAGAAAGAAAGAGAAACATGGATAAAGAAAGAGAGAGAGAGAGTAGAAGATATGAAGGGCTAAATTCCTGTTTCTCCTATAAAGATGTCTCTTATTCCACACCACCACCATGGTCAAATGATCCTACGTCATATCTTGTGATCCAACCAGGTGATGATGCTACAAAGAACCCCTGTGCCACTCTGGTTTTGGCACATTTCACAACATTAACAGCGAGAATAGTTACATTCTGCCCATAACACAGCATATCAACATACACACACAGAGTGACAATAACTGACCTTGGGTTTGTGATGTGATGATGCAAAGGTTCCAAATGAACAATGTTACACATTCCCAGTTACCTCACCATGTTATATTAGGGGCATTAGCACTGGTGTGTATGCTGTATGTGTGTATGAGAGAGAGAGAGAGAGAGAGAGAGAGAGAAAGAGAGAGACCAGCCACGCAGGCTTCCCTTCCTACCCTTCCATACCACTGGTTCATGTTTAGAGCCCGGTGGTAGTGTAGACTAAGAGAGAAAACGAGGCCTGGCTTTGATTAGTGTGTAACTCTGTAAGCCCACAGCAGTAAACATGCTATGGTCCCAAAACAGACACCCCCTGAAACACATACACTGAAGTCTTCTCTGTACCCCCACCCAGAAACACAGGCCCAGGCCTGCCATGGGAACAGGACGAGCAAATTACCAGACACACAGACAGAGAGAGTAAATAAATAAAATAAATACAAATGTGAGTGAGATAGGGAGAGCGCTAGTGAGATGGAAAAAGAAAGAAGAGAGAGAGCAAGAGAGAGAGAGAGACGTTGTAAAAGTTCAGTAAAACACCATTCCTTCCAGTTCTGGATTAGATCTACCACTGTCTGCTTTCTGTCTCCAAGTATCAGATCGCCTCTCACTTCATCAGAATGGCATTAACCACACACACACATACTGTCAGAGGTGAGGAGTGAGTGGTGTGTAAAGGTGTGTGTCGATGGGTTACTGACAGAACTCTTAACAGCACTGAAGCCTCTTCTCCCCTCTCTCATCTCTCTCCCTCTTGCAGCTGTTCTGTCTGCTTGAAGCAGAGCCTCAATGAAAGCTCATAAGCCTCTGCAATACTGTTACCCTGTTGCTGCTGCTGCATACCTACACATCAATCCATACACTGCAATATCATGTTGGTTCTCTCCAAATGCTGAAGCTTACCCCCACTATCACCGGCAGTCACCGGTGAAATGACACAATAAGAGTGTGTGAGGGGAATTTTGGACTGGGATCATTAATACGATTCCGACATTTCAGCAGGATTTTAGCTGTGCTGTGTGAAAGTAAAGATCAGGAGGGATCTGATCCCTATTGGAAGAGAGGGGACTGAATCTAACCCACTAACTGAACAAAGGCCTGGTCTAAGCTGGTCTAATGTGAGGAAGTCCACTTTACACTCAGTAATGAGAACCAGAGGCCTAGGTGTGACACACACAAACATACAGTACATACACACAGTGGCTCTGACATTCCTCAGACTTGTGTGTGTGAGAGCCTCTTAAGTTCTCTCTCTCTCTCTCTCTCTCTTTCTCTCTCTCTCATTGTGTTTATTGGCAGCCATTATTTCTGTAGAAGAGCTGGAGCTCACATTTACCTTTTAAAGACAAAGACAAGCAGCCTCGGTGCATGACTAATTGCTTACATACTTGTGTGTGTATGTCTGTTTGGTCTACTTTATACAGAGCTGTAATTGAAGTCACACACTCCTCTGTAAGTGCAGTGTATCATTCAGCATGCCCTCATCAGAGAGCTGCTCTGTGCGTAGCTGACCAGGGCCCAGTGATGCCAAACTAGTTCTAGACAAGTTCCCAGACTATCACTTATAAACAGTCTGCCACTTCTAGTCCACAGGCCTGCTTCAGCACAAGGGCAAGACAGGGGGTTAAGATTTGTGTGTGTGTGTGTGTGTGTGTGTGTGTGTGTGTGTGTGTGTGAGTGAGTGAGTGAGTGAGTGAGTGAGTGAGTGAGTGAGTGAGAGAGAGAGATTTTGAAAGCGTAGAAATTAGAGGTCGACCGATTATTTTGGATTTTTCAACACTGATACCGATTATTGGAGGACCAAAAAAAGCCAATATTTTTTATTTTATTTCACCTTTATTGATTTATTTACAGTAGAAGAAAAATATATTTACAGTGTGTGCAAATGAGGTAAGATAAGGGAGGTAAGTGTCAGGCTTGTGCGCTACTGGTATGAAGTCAGGTGCAGGAAAGCAGTGAGTTGTGATCAGGCGCACTTTTATTTGGCAAAAGCACAAAAGACAGACGCAACTGCGTCAAAAATCTTCCAGCCACAGGTAAAAGTCAATCAGCGCGAAAACACTCACAAACATATACAAGTATGACAAATACACACAACGGGTCAAAATACGATACCTGGGGGGAAAAACCAGTCTGGCGCATCACACTAAACACGTAACAAAGCAATTTCACACAAAGACATGAGGGGGAACAGAGGAATACATACATGTAAATCGATTGGGGAATGAAAACCAGGTTTGCAGGGAACAAGACAAAACAGATGGAACAATGAGAAAATGGAGCGGCGATGGCTAGAAGACCGGTGACATCGACCGCCGAACGAGCAAGGTGAGGAGCCGACTTTGGCGGAAGTCGTGACAGTAAGGCAATAAATAGGCCATGGTGGCGATGTAATTACAATATACCAATTAAACACTGGAGTACCGATTTGTATAAATATATGTAATAATGACAATTACAACGTTAGCTTTTTTACGTGGCACATATAGCACTTTTACTTTCTTCTCCAAGACTGTATTTTTGCATTATTTAAACCTCTCTAGGGTATGTGGGACGCTAACGTCCCACCTGACCAACATCCAGTGAAAGTGCAGGGCGCCAAATTCAAACAACAGAAATCTCATAATTAAAATTCCTCAACCATACATGTAGTATACACCATTTTAAAGATAAACTTGTTGTTAATCCCACCACAGTGTCCGATTTCAAAAACGCTTAATGACAAAAGCATACCATGCGATTATGTTAGGTCAGTACCTAGTCACAAAAAAACGGCCATTTTTCCAGCCAAAGAGAGGAGTCACAAAAAGCAGAAATAGAGATAAAAATCACTAACCTTTGATGATCTTCATCAGATGGCACTCATAGGACTTCATGTTACACAATACATGTATGTTTTGTTCTATAAAGTTCATATTTATATCCAAAAATCTCTGTTTACATTGGCGCGTTGTTATGTTTTGCCTCCAAAACATCCGGTGAAAGTGCAGAGAGCCACGTCAATTTACAGAAATACTCATCATAAATGTTGATGAAAATACAACTGTTATGCATGGAATTAAAGATATACTTCAAAAAAGCTTTACGGAAAAAGCACACCATGGAATAATCTGAGTACAGCGCTCAGAGACCAAAACAAGCAATACAGATACCCGCCATGTTATGGAGTCAACAAAAGTCAGAAATAGCATTATAAATATTCACTTACCTTTGATGATCTTCAACAGAATGCACTCCCGGGAATCCCAGTTCCACAATAAATGTTAGATTTGTTTGATAAAGTCAATAATGTCATGCCCTGGTCTTAGTATTTTGTGTTTTCTTTATTATTTTGGTCAGGCCAGGGTGTGACATGGGTTATTTATGTGGTGTGTTTTGTCTTGGGGTTTTTGTAGGTCATGGGATTGTGGTTAGTGGGGTTGTCTAGAATAGTCTATGGCTGCCTGGAGTGGTTCTCAATCAGAGGCAGGTGTTTATCGTTGTCTCTGATTGGGAACCATATTTAGGCAGCCATATTCTTTGAGTGTTTCGTGGGTGATTGTTCCTGTCTCTGTGTTTGTTTGCACCAGTATAGGCTGTTTAGGTTTTCACGTTACGTTTATTGTTTTGTATTGTTCGTGTCTATCTTTTATTAAAGATGTATCGTAATAACCACGCTGCATTTTGGTCCGATCCCTGCTACACCTCCTCTTCAGAGGAAGAGGAGAAAGAAAACCTTAACAAATAATTTATGTCCAAATACCTCCTTTTTGTTCACGCATATAATCAATCTTTAGGATGTTTTTATCATAAATCTTCAATAATGTTTCCACTGGAGAATTCCTTTGTCTTTAGAAATGAAAGGGAACGGAGCTAACTCTCACGGGCGCGTGCCTGACTGAGCACATGGCCTTCTGGCAGACCCATGGCTCAATCAGCTCTCATTCTCTCCCACTTCACAGTAGAAGCTTGAAACAAGGTTCTAAAGACTGTTGACATCTAGTTGAAGCCTTAGGAAGTGCAATATGACCCCACAGACACTGTATATTGGATAGGCTAAGACTTGAAAACCTACAAACCTCAGATTTCCCACTTCCTGGTTGGATTACTTCTCAGGTTTTTGCCTGCCATATGAGTTCTGTTATACTCACAGACATCATTCAAACAGTTTGAGAAACATCAGAGTGTTATCTATCTAAATATACTAATAATATGCATATCCTAGCATCTGAGCCTGAGTAGTAGGCAGTTTACTCTGGGCACGCTTTGCATCCAGACGTGAAAATACTGCCCCCTAACCCAAATAAGTTTTAAACCAAATTGAACATGTTTCATTCTTTTTTTGAGACTAAATACATTTTATTTACGTATTATATTAAGTTAAAATAAAAGTGTTCATTGTTCATTCAGTATTGTTTGTCACGCCCCGACCTGAGATATCTCTGTTTTCTTTATATGTTGGTTAGGTCAGGGTGTGACTAAGGTGGGTACGCTAGTTTTTGTATTGTGTAGTTTTTTTTGTATGTCTAGGGTTTTTGTAGGTCTAGGTGATTTGTATGTCTATGGTGGCCTGATATGGTTCCCCATCAGAGGCAGCTGTTTATCGTTGTCTCTGATTGGGGATAATATTTAGATAGCCATTTTCCCTTTGGTGTTGGTGGGATCTTGTCTATGTGTAGTTGCCTGTCAGCACTCATTTGTATAGCTTCACGTTTCGTTTTTTTGTTAGTATGTTCAGTGTTCGTTCTTTAAATAAATAAGAATGTACGCATTCCACGCTGGGCCTTGGTCCGATCCTTATAACGAACGTGGCATTGTTGTAATTGTCATTATTACATATATATATATATATATATATATATAAAAATCGGCATCTGCTTTTTTTTGGTCCTCCAATAATTGGTATCGGCTTTGAAAAATCATAATTGGTCGACCTCTAGTCTGTATGTCTATCTGAGGGTGGGGAACAACAGAATGCCTGTCTGTCTTTCTGTCTGAGGGTGGGGAACAACAGAATAACCCCTTGGGTCTGATTCCTGATGTATGAGAGGGATCTGGGTTGAGAGTCAGGGGATAGGTGATAGCCTAAAATTGAAAGGGTGATTGATGAAAGTAATACCTTGACAGATAGGCAGAGTGTATGAAGGTGTGTGTTTGTCAGTGAATATCTTTGTATTTTTTATTTTACCTTTATTTAACTAGGCAAGTCAGTTAAGAACAAATTCTTAATTTCAATAACGGCCTAGGAACAGTGGTTTAACTGCCTTGTTCAGCGGCAGAACGATAGATTTTTACCTTGTCAGCTCAGGGATTCAATCTTGCAACCTTTCGTTTACTAGTCCAACATTCTAACCACTAGGCTACCTGCCGCCCCAATGAAGACATCTATGATTTCTGAAGCCATCTATGAACATACAGTATGTACGTTCATGGACAGATATCGAGGGTATACCTTCCATTTACTGTATGTCCATACATGTACAGTATGTGGATGTGACGACCAATGATCTACAACAAACACTATAGGTATTCACAGAGTGAAGGAATGTGGAATGAATCAATGTGACATGAAGATTTTGAAGAGGTTAATTTGTGTTAATACAAGTTTAACGTAAGAAGTGTAATGTCCGATAGGGCTTTAGTTTTCAAACTGTTCTGATCCCCAGACCACAGCCCATTTATTAGCTCTTTGTCCATTGGTTTAGCTTCTCTCTCTAAGGAGCTTTGGGATATTTAGTCTGTGACTGATCCATGCTGTAAAATATCTCCAAGCCTTGGGAAAAGCAGAGACTTGTACTCATGCATGCACACACACAAACACGCACACACACACAGCATGCACACACACGCTATACCCCTCCCCACTAACTAAACTGAGATTTAGTGAGTTGTCCCACACACACACGTAGCACATACGTCCCTTCTCTAGGTCCAATTCAAAACAATCAATCCCAATGAAGTCATATCAAGCTCCTCCTCCATTGTGGAGATTCAAGAAGTTGTGGGAACATGTGAGCTTCCATGCACTCTAAAAAATTCTGGGTTAAAAACAACCCAATTTAGGTAAATATTGGACAGAACACACGTTGGATTATTTTGACCCAGCCAGTTGTTTTCTTTAATTTGGGTTGTTGATGCTGGGTTATTAAGCTATGATCCATTGGGTCAGAGCAGAAGACTGGAGGCATGGCTTAGTAGGTGAGTGGCTTTCAGATAGTTATTTTTGGCCACCCATGAGAGTAAATGTCATTCCAGTTAATCTGTTCTGTTGTATTGTCAATGCATGTTAAGGTTGAACACTGACACTTTTGTAGCTTTAATAAGGTTTACAAAAGCGTATGAGCTTACTCTGGCGTGACATTTTGATAACCTGTAAATATCTCTAGGACAAGGTGACTTTTATAAATATATTTGCATGCATTTACCCACCAGAAATTAAATGCTAGTTAGCTGCTAATGTGGCTATCATAAAGATCTACAAATGCCATGAGGATCTGGACGAGACTTCCAAATTGAGGCGAAGGTAAATATCGCTGGATTAACAATCTGTTAATGTTAGCTAATTAATAAATTGGCAAAACGTTTGTAAATAGACAATTCTGTGAACTGTATTGTGCAAGTAAAACATTTTACACAATACCTGTTAGAGTGTCAGTTAGAGATGACGTGCAGGAGCTTGCAGGGAATTGTAGTCTTGCATGATGTCTACGTTTATGCTAATTCGCATTTTTGAATCTGAGAATAAATAGAGCCAAATATATTGATAAAAATCACCTTGTCCGAGAGATTTATTTATATGGTTATCAAAACTTCACGCCAAGGTAAACCCACATAAAACACAGCCCTTCTTTATATTGTTTCTAAAATTACCTATGAGAAAAATGAATGGTGGAAAAAAATGATTGGAACCATTTCCCTGCTTGACCGCTAGGTTTTATGGGTATTATGATACCTCCACTGAGGGGCTTTACATTGGTATAATTACCACTTAGTTATAATATTTAAATAATAATCTTATTAATTTTACATAAAAATATATGTCATGTGAAAAAATATTGAGGGAAATTGAATTTGCCATGTACAAACTTAAAGGTGCAATATGCAGGAATCACTATGCCAGTTCCTGGTTGCAAAAATTTGAACAGTTCGCCTAATTTCAGTTTATGTGACAAAACAAGCAGTTATTGTGTAGAGAGAGATTCATTGTTCCATCTAAACCGCGGTGAAATATATTTTCCATAACCAAAAACATTGTATTTTCAGCTGTTTGAAGCTCATGTACAAAACCAAAAGACGCAAAAACAAAATTTAAGAACTGGAAGCATAGAAATAGCACCCATAGAACACATTTACCACTCCCTAGACTTGCTTTCAATGACAATGACATATCTATTACTCACATTTCTATGATCACTTGGTCAGGGCGCCCAAAAGTTATTTATTTCAGCTTGAAAATGAATGACATTTACTCTCACAGGTTGCCAAAAATAACTATCTGAAAGCTACACCTTTGGATTGCCCAAACATGAGTCAATTTATTCATCAGTTGGGTTTTTATTCAATTTCATGAGGGGTTGACCCAGCAGATGGCTATTTTTTTTATGTAATCCATAGGTTATTTTCAGGAGGCATGGCATATTGGAGGCATGGCTTTCAGTTAGGTATTTTTGGCCACCCACGAGGGTAAATATCATTCCTGTTCATCATGTTATTTTTCCCTTAAATATTCTTTAAATATCGTTGCACAGTACATATTTGAATATACAATTAATAACATTATTATTTAAATATAATAACAAAGTAATTACTGTATACTAACATTGGAATACACATAGGCACTTGAAGAACTCAACTTGTGTAAGCCTCATTAAACTACAAAAGTGTCAGCGATCAACCTTAATATGTTTATAATACAACCGAAAGATTAACCAGAATGACATGTTATGGGTGACCAAAAAGAACCATCTGAAAGCCACACCCCTACTAAGCCACACCTTCAGTCTTCTAATTTGACCCAGTGGATCATAGCTCAATAACCCAACTAAGTGACCCAACTGTCTGGGTCAAAAATAATCCAGTGTGTGTTCTGTCCACTATTTACCCAGTGCTGGGTAAATGTAGAGGGAGGATGTATTTAGTAAGTACCAGGACCATGTGTTCTGTTGCTCTGCCTCTCACAGCCCTGACCCAGACTCAGAGGGGTTCTGGTGGAGTACAGCCCCTCTGTGCCCTGTCCCAGCCCCCATGTTTCTCTTGGACACACTCCCTGAAAATCAACATCCTCCTTGCCTCTCTCCATGGTCCCCAGGGGGATGTTGGGACTCAGTGTGCCCCTGAGGGGGTGAGGAGAGGAGGGGTCCCAAACTGGCTGGCCCGAGGAGAAATCAACCAGCATGAATAAATGTCTGGGGAAATAATGTTTTCATTTGAGAGTGTGTTTAGATCTCAGTGATCCAGCCAGCGAGAGGTTAGCAGATCAGCTTCCCGTCTTTCCCTCCCCATGGCTACATGGCCTAGTTCTGAAAACCCTCCCAGGACCTGTTTATATAAAAATGTTTGTGAAAGGATCACATGCAATATGGACAAACAAAGGGGGATATGATACAGTATATTATATGAATATGTTTGGCTGTTGAAAATGAAATAGTCTGGAAAACACAACAAAAACTGCATCCAGGGGGAAAGAAGGGGGACCAGTGAGAACATTTCTGTCAACACCCATCTCCCCCTGCTCTCATCCTCCTCAAACACACAGTTCTCCTGACTCCTGGTCCCGTGTCTCCCCCTGCTCTCATCCTCCTCAAACACACAGTTCTTCTGACTCATGATCCCGTGTTTCCCCTGCTCTCATCCTCCTCAAACACACAGTCCTTCTGACTCCTGATCCCGTGTCTCCCCCTGCTCTCATCCTCCTCAAACACACAGTTCTCCTGACTCCTGATCCCGTGTCTCCCCCTGCTCTCATCCTCCTCAAACACACAGTTCTTCTGACTCCTGATCCCGTGTCTCCCCCTGCTCTCATCCTCCTCAAACACACAGTCCTTCTGACTCCTGATCCCGTGTCTCCCCTGCTCTCATCCTCCTCAAACACACAGTCCTTCTGACTCCTGATCCAGTGTCTCCCTGCTCTCATCCTCCTCAAACACACAGTCCTTCTGACTCCTGATCCCGTGTCTCCCCCTGCTCTCATCCTCCTCAAACACACAGTTCTCCTGACTCCTGATCCCGTGTCTCCCCCTGCTCTCATCCTCAAACACACAGTCCTTCTGACTCCTGATCCCGTGTCTCCCCCTGCTCTCATCCTCCTCAAACACACAGTCCTTCTGACTCCTGATCCCGTGTTTCCCCCTGCTCTCATCCTCCTCAAACACACAGTCCTTCTGACTCCTGATCCCGTGTCTCCCCCTGCTCTCATCCTCCTCAAACACACAGTTCTCCTGACTCCTGATCCCGTGTCTCCCCCTGCTCTCATCCTCCTCAAACACACAGTTCTCCTGACTCCTGATCCCGTGTCTCCCCCTGCTCTCATCCTCCTCAAACACACAGTTCTTCTGACTCATGATCCAGTGTCTCCCCCTGCTCTCATCCTCCTAAAACACACAGTTCTTCTGACTCCTGATCCCGTGTCTCCCCCTGCTCTCATCCTCCTCAAACACACAGTTCTCCTGACTCCTGATCCCGTGTCTCCCCCTGCTCTCATCCTCCTCAAACACACAGTTCTCCTGACTCCTGATCCCGTGTCTCCCCCTGCTCTCATCCTCCTCAAACACACAGTTCACCTGACTCCTGATCCCGTGTCTCCCCCTGCTCTCATCCTCCTCAAACACACAGTTCTCCTGACTCCTGATCCCGTGTCTCCCCCTGCTCTCATCCTCCTAAAACACACAGTTCTTCTGACTCCTGATCCCGTGTCTCCCCCTGCTCTCATCCTCCTCAAACACACAGTTCTTCTGACTCATGATCCCGTGTCTCCCCCTGCTCTCATCCTCCTCAAACACACAGTCCTTCTGACTCCTGATCCCGTGTCTCCACCTACTCTCATCCTCCTAAAACACACAGTTCTTCTGACTCCTGATCCCGTGTCTCCCCCTGCTCTCATCCTCCTCAAACACACAGTTCTTCTGACTCCTGATCCCGTGTCTCCCCCTGCTCTCATCCTCCTAAAACACACAGTTCTTCTGACTCCTGATCCCGTGTCTCCCCCTGCTCTCATCCTCCTAAAACACACAGTTCTTCTGACTCATGATCCCGTGTCTCCCCCTGCTCTCATCCTCCTAAAACACACAGTTCTTCTGACTCATGATCCAGTGTCTCTCCCTGCAGAAAAAAACAGGGGGGTGAGAGGAGGAGGATAGACAATGTGTGTCATTTGTCATCACTCTCTCTGTTTCTCATGGAGGAGTGAAGGAGTGTTTAACACAGGGACCGTACATCTGTCCAGCTGCTGTGGGCCGTTTACATTAGCCTTAATGTGTTTAGACTCAGATCTCATTTCTACAGATGCATCACTGTGTAGCAATAGGGCGCACGTGCAAACACACTTAACTGAAAGGGCCCAGATAGAGAGGGCCCAGAGAGCAATGCAGAGATGAGATAGAGGGATAGAGAAATCTACACATGATGCAGTTGACCAAGAAACATTCTCCCTCATGGGGACGTTTCCAACAGGTTAGGGTATAGAGGTTAGTGGTTGGGTTGGAGTTAGGTTTAGAGTTTGGGTTAGGGTTACAGGTTAAGGTTATGGTAGGCGTTAGGGAAAATAGGATTTAGAATGGAAATATATTTTAAGTCCCGACGAGGATAGAAGAACATAACATGTGCGTGTGTGTGTGTTTGCTAAGTCTCAAGGCTCTGGGGGATCTCAGGCTGAGAACAGCAGGGCTTGGCCCTCCAGTATCCCAGGGGTCTTTGGGAGCCTTACACCTGTGTGATTGTCTCACACTGCTGGAATGAGACATCTGTGGTCTGAGGCCCAGACACATGTGTGTGAGAACTGGACCCAGCTGCAGTGTGTGTGTTTAAGGGAATCGAATAGGGGCGTGTGGCCCCTAAAAGCCATTGTTACATTAATCAGCACCGTTCTAGGGCCATTTCAGCTCACGTCCTTCCATGCAGTCTAGCCCCCCAGGCCATCGTCTCCTTCTGTTTACCATAGTTCTCAAAAGACACACTCCATTTCCTCACATAGCCACAATATGGCATTAACTTCATATGGCACCACCGAGGATAGAGTAACATATTAAAATGACTTTAGGGGAGTTGAAGTCTTAAAGGCCACATAATACTCCATAAATAATGGAATAAAATATGGGACAGAAGTTCTAGACTCAGGAATGCATTCATAAGGAATATTTCATGCATAGTTTAAGATGATGATACCATCATTAAATGGGTGTATTTGAGCGGTAACGACAAGGCGGGAGTATCCCAACGTTTTGCGTTGACTGACACATGGACAACAGCCAATTACATTATAGTCCATTATTGTCACGTTCGTATACATAATGAGCGGACCAAGGCGCAGCGTGAGTAGAGTTCCACATATTTATTAAAGTGAACCTTAAAAAAAACAACAAAGAATAAACGAGTAGTGCACATAGCACTAAACCAAAACTAAACAATATCCCACAAACGCAGGTGGGAAAAGGACCACACTAAGTATGATCCCCAATTAGAGGCAACGATCATCAGCTGCCTCCAATTGGGAACCATACTCACACCAACATAGAAATACAAGACTAGAACACCCCCTGGGTCACGTCCATAGATACAGAACAAACCAAAAGACTGAACGACTGGGTCCCGTCTCTGGCAACTGAACCGACAGAACTAACGACCAGCCGGCTTTAGTAGCAACCCTAGATTTGTGTCAGGACTTAATCTTGTGGAAAGATGAAATAGTATGAATAAATTCATCAAAATCATGTTTTTAATGAAAATATGTCAATCATTATTTGAATATGTTTGTAACCCGTTGTATAAAAGTGATAATGCCCTCAAAGCCAGGATTATCACTTAAATAACACCACAGATGATACGATTACAAATTGGAAAGACTAGAGAGGAGTGTAACACTTAAATACAGGCTCCATGACAAATTGATAAGATATGGTATGCATTCACATGGAATGATTTTGATGATGCTACCAACCATCAAATACCTGAAGACTGCATCATTCGTAATGATGAGAGACTGAAATGGACCACAAGGGGGGATTAACCATCATTTTCAGATAATTGACATGGACAGCCAATCCCACTCCACTCAGAGATACCTCTATAATCCACCAGTCTGAAGAGCCTTTGCCAGCTGGCCTGTCTGAAGTGTCCATATGGGTCAAACGTTCCGATTCTGGAAAACTCGTACTTTCCCAGGCTGGAGTAAAGCCGCCTCTCTCTCCCCAGCTGTGAAGGGCATTCCTAGACTGTTGCACACCGGACAAACGAGCCAATCAGGGCAGAAGTCCAAGCGTGGGCGGTAGAATGCGTTGAGAAGTTGACCCATCATGAAGTTGACCCATTATCAGGATTTGCTACACAAAGGCAATGTGATGGGGGATCCCTCTGCAGGTTATGTGTCTTAAACTTAGCTTGGACAATGGGGAGATATGAAATTGAGGTTGAGCTGAGCACATGGAATATTCACTCCATAAAACACACACTGTGTACAGACCATTGACACAGACGCCTATAGTTGCTAACACACAACACCGTACGCAACACTCCACCACCAGTAACATACCCTGCTCTGCTGCTCTCTCTCACTGAGAGGTAAATTAGAGTGGAGTAACAGCGGGACTTATTGTTTCTCTGCAGCCACTAGGCCCCTGCCCCGCGCTCTAATTGGCCCATGCCCTGGGCTCCAACCAGCTCCAACAACAGGCTCCAACAGGGCTGACTGATGGAGAACACATGGGGTTGCCATGTTGTCCCACCACTCTGGTCACATACCACAACAGACCCCAAAGACCCTTTCTCTACCTGGAGGACATTCTAGTACCTCATCAACACCACAGGAAGGACCTTTCACATTTAAGACACATGTAAAGCTAAATACCAGCGGATTAGGAGGAAATGTAGTTAACACTTTGACCTGTGTTGGGTGTGTGTGTGTGTGTGTGTGTGTGTGTGTGTGTGTGTGTGTGTGTGTGTGTGTGTGTATAGAAAATCAGTCAGTGTTACCCAGTGTTTGATTTTTTTGTGTAACATTTCTAGAGTTGATTCAGGTGTTAAATTAACTCTGTAAGTGTTAAATGAACACTCATTGGTGTAAAAGAAACCCTGTGTTGGTGTTAATAACCAGTGTTAAACCAAAACCACGCCCATCATTATCATATTTCCCAGTATGCTCTATTGCAGGTAGATTTTTTGAATTTTTTGATTCAATATCTATGTTTTTGCATGTCTATTGATTGAATAGTAAATGTTATGCTACTCAAATATACATAAACATTTTTCTAAACTAATCCAATCTGTTACTTTGATTTATTGCACCCTTTACTGAATGCTTTAGATAGTCTCATATCTTAGTCTTCCCAAACCGGCAGCATTCTGAATGCAGGTTGCAGGGGAATTTTTTTAAATGATTGGAAATGTC
Organism: Oncorhynchus nerka; assembly: GCF_034236695.1. Taxonomy (NCBI): domain Eukaryota; kingdom Metazoa; phylum Chordata; class Actinopteri; order Salmoniformes; family Salmonidae; genus Oncorhynchus; species Oncorhynchus nerka. The sequence continues at coordinate 24,915,835 of NC_088396.1, forward strand.
CACTCGGGATGGATTCCAATAGAAATGTCACATCTCTTTGCAAGCCAGCATACTGTGACTTGCAGGTCTGACTTTCCCTGTAAACCATGAGTTTCAGGCCACTGTACTGTATTAGGCTAAAACTAGGCCTTCAATATAAAGGCTTACAAAATATATATTGTATTACAGAGATTTTTATTTGAATGATAATATATTTGCTTAGAACCTCACTTGATGAAGATCACTGGACAGAAAATGAATGAACGCAACAACCATGTCTCTGTCACTAACAAATACAGTCATGAGTGGTAACTCTACAATTTACTCAAAAGGGAAGGCACTCTGGGAAATATGCAAATAATTAGTGTGTACAGTTAACATTGATAAGTGTGGACATGTACAAACACTGGACGAGAGTTAAATTAACAAAAGACCCAGCTGCTAGGTCAACCCAGCATGAGAGTAAAGGTACCCAACTGATGGTTAAATGAACCAATGTTTGGGTAATCCCAACAGTCCAACATGTTGGGTTATTCACGCAACCCAGCTGACTGGGTCAAAATAACCCATTGGTTATTCTGTACAATATTTTGCCAGCACTGGGCTACCAGTGTATAGGCCAATAGACAAGATGTCTAACCTGTCAGCGAATCAGTCCAGATCACATCCCACCTGATCCTGCTCTGGTTAGGGGTTTATCTCACTGTCTTAGGCTCAATACACTGTGTCAATCAAACAGTTGTCAAAAATAGTTTGTTTAGTTTTTGATGAAGTTCAATCTATGCGGACATTCTCTAATAACGCCTAATCAAAAGGTTCACCAAGGTTGTCTCTCACACACACACACACACACACACACACACACACACACACACACACACACACACACACACACACACACACACACACACACACACACACACACACACACACACTGTAAATAGAACAAGTGGCCTCTCAGATCTTCCCTCAGAGGGACAGGCCATGGCATTCCAGACTGTTCACATATTCCATCCCTATGGAGACAGAGAAGTTGACGACGGGCGAGAGCACGGAATTTGGTATGTATATATGGCCCTTGTTTCATGGAACAAGGAAATCATGCCATTTATAGACACGCAAACACACACTGTAAACACCAAGGCATTTTTAACTCAAATGCCTTTAGTAAGTTGAACTCAAAGTCTTTGAAAAGCCATTATTACTTAAAATGTGTATGTGGTACTGACTCAAAACTAAATGAGAAGTCACATCAACTACATTTTTTAAAGTTATGATAACAAAGGTACTTTTTTACCGAGCATACTCTACTGCAGGTAGATAAAAAAAAAATAGTTTTTTAATATCTGTGTTTTTGTATGTACATTAAGTGACTGATTCATCTTATGCAACACAAAGATAAACAACGTGTCCAAAGTCCTCAAGCTGGGCTAGCAGCTGGGTCTTTTTTTTATGTCATCCGTATTTTCAGGAGGCATGGCTTATTTGGGGTGTGGCTTTCAGATAGATCTTATTGACCACCCGTGAGAGTAAATGACATTCCTCTTCAACATGTTAAGTTTATATATAGTTCTACACCTTCTGGAATATTATGATTATTTATTACATATTATAATAAGGTATGCCACCTTATTGCGTTCCGAGAAAGAGATTTACAGAGGTTTTTAGGGAATTCATACATTTCTGTAAACCTCATCAAAGCAAAAATGTCATATCTTAACATGTGATAACTATACAACAGAACAGATGAACGGGCATGACATTTACTTTCGGGTGGCTAAAAAGAAAGCCACAGGCCTACTAATCCACGCTTCCAGTCTTTTGATCTGACCCACTGGGTCATATCTCAATAACCCAGCACCCATAACCCAGCACAAGAACCCAACATTGCTCTTTTTAAAGTAAATAACCCAACTAAGTGACCCATGCCTGCAATCCAGCAGTTGGATCAACCAAACAACCCAGCATTTTTTTTGTGTGGCACTGGACTGCACTCGACTGGACTAGGGCCGCTGGCCTAGAGGCTTTTGGTTTAATTTGTCCTTCAAAAGTCAAAATACCTCTCAAATATCCATACCTTGCAATCACCAACCTGCTATAGACACAAGTACATCATCTATTTTTGGGCTTGTCAAACCCTTCAAATGCATTTGTCAACACTTTATAGTCTTATGGACACAAACACTTTTTGGACTGGCATTACAAGATACAACCCACAATAGCTGACTATGAAACAACTATGCGCTTGTATCAGTGCCTAGAGGAGTGTGATATTTTCTTGAACACCCTCTGCGTATAAAACCCTCCACAGTCTGCCAGGGGGAGTGGGCGATAGGAGTAGAGAACAACCCTGCCAAATCACTTCTCTGCCCGATGCTAAACAGCCATGAAATTACCATCTCTGGAACATAACTTTCCCTCACACAATCAACTCCTCTCTCTGCTCTCTGTCAGTCTCTCCTTCCTGAGAAACCACAGCCTCTGTTTTTCCTACAATAACGAGTTCTGGAGGAGATGTCAACAAGCTGAAGGACCATGGCGTTTTGGGAGATTAGGGTTGTTAGGGTTGTTAGATTAGGGTTGTTCCTCAGTGTAGTCATCACACAGATGTCAGACCGATGAATACGAGAAAGTGTTGGTCGATGCCCTTCTACAACTGCATTGCCACATCCACATAGTGTCGAGCAGCCGTAAACACAGAACAATGTATGAATATGATCGACCCCTGGGAGGTGTTGATATTTGCGAGGTCGCCAGTTAAGCCGCAGACAACTGTCATCCATTCTGAAAAGATGTGGTCCAACTCCTGCCAATCCAGGGGTTTATGAATCGCCAGCAAAAAAACGTGATGAGTCCACTGCTGCATTATATAACAACCCCGAGAGAGATAGATAGATGGAGGGAGAGAGAGGGATATAGGGAGAGAGATAGAAGATAGAAACAATAGATGGAGGTAGAGAGAGATAGATAGATGGAGGGAGAGGGATATAGGGAGAGAGATAGAAGATAGAAACAATAGATGGAGGTAGAGAGAGATAGATAGATAGATAGATAGATAGATGGAGGGAGAGGGATATAGGGAGAGAGATAGATAGATGGAGGGAGAGGGATATAGGGAGAGAGATAGAAGATAGAAACAATAGATGGAGGTAGAGAGAGATAGACAGAGAGAAATATATAGTTGGAGAGAGAGAGAGAGAGAGAGAGAGAGAGAGAGAGAGAGAGAGAGAGAGAGACAGAGAGCGAGAGAAAGAGAAGGACAGACATCTGGGAGGAGAATCTTTTCTGTTTGGTTCATGGACTAATCCATCAACCTGATGAGCAGAATATGTGGATTTGGCTTCATGGTCTAGAAAATGTAAGGTGCAAATATTAAAGAAAAAAAAGAGTCAAACAAAAGACAAAACAAATGTAGAAAATAAACGAGGAATGTGAAAACAGACTATTGCCATTTTAGGATATTCAAACAAAATAGCAGGCCAAACCGGCTATCCCACCTCATATAAACATTAGAGGACTCAGCACGAGTGTTTATAATGTTAAACACAAATGAATAATTTACCAATATACAGTATACACTTAGAGAAAAAGGTACTATTTAGATTCTAGAACTTTAAAGGGATCTTTGGCTGTCCCCATAGGACAACCCTTTGAAGAACTGCTTTTGGTTCCAGATAGAACCCTTCTGGGTTCCATGTAGAACCATTTCCACATGGGCTTCTCTTATGGGGACAGCCGAAAAACTCTTTTGGAACCTAAAGAGTGTAACTAGGTCTACTGAATGTGTGAATGTGAGGGTGTGAGAATAGGGAGTGATAGAGACCAGAGGATGTTTTTCTTTTGTTCGTTGCAACAAAGGTCAGGGGAACAACATTCCAAGATGCCAACTAGGGAGATATCCCCTCTTACAGCCTTGGGAGAGAGAGAGAGACAGCGAGCGAGAGAGTGAGAAAACATAGACGGTCTGACCCTCACTCACAAGGCCTTCGCATCCTTAAAAGCTGTGGAATGTTCTTCCTGTCTCTCCCATCTACTCCTCCTTATGGGGTTTCCTTTAACCACGGTGACCGTAAAGGTCAGAGGCATACTGTAAAGTCGACCCGGTAAATTCCCAAGTCCCAACACAGCCGGGTCAGACTACAATTCCCTCAAGCCACATTCTTTTCTTTTTAAGAACTCACTAACAAAGCATTCTTCTTCTCACTGGCCCTGTGTTTTATGGACGGAATAACTTTGTCCTTGTGGTTTAACGTCACATAAAGGTTGAACTGGGGGGTTATCAGGGGGGTTAACAGTTCCTATGAGAATACTTTGAAGATGAGTGGGAAAGAACCAAACTGGGCACTGAGCACATTGTAGGAGATACTACACAGCCTTTGATCAGCTGATTTATGAGTGAAATCTTTGGTTTCAATACTTTGCATTTCTTTGTCTGAGTTTAAGCATGCACGGTAACAAGGGCTCTGTTTGAATACAACTCTTCCCATATTATCAGTTAGACACTGTGCCCCCTGTGACTTTCTAGCTGGTCTCCATGGTAATCACCCACCCTCACTCCTAAGAGATAACACACACACAAACCGTCAAGGGGATATCAAAGCTCAACGCCAATAAGTGATTGGTTCCTCTTACAGATCGTCTCTCCTTATTGGTTTATTGTGAAGCCCCTCTGTCTCTCCCTCTTGGTCCATTATGTTATTATGAGCCTGGTGTTTAGTGTTTCACTTCCTCCCTGCCTTCACAACATCTGTCATGGATCTCCCCCACTCTCCTCCCCACCTCACCCCCTATCTCCTCCCCACCTCTCCCCCTATCTCCTCCCCACCTCTCTTTCTGTCCTCTGTTCCTGTCCTTCCTCTCCTCCATTTTACTAACAGTGCCCTGACCCTCTAGAGGAGGGTCCAGTTCGCCACCCACCCACCCCCTCTCTTTACTGTTAAGTTAATGGTGTGAGTTTCACCACTTTCCCTAACAGCATGTGTGATGAGGTGATAAAGACGTGAGACAGAGAGGTTGGACAATAGCCCATTAGTAGATATACTGGGAGTCAAACAGTAATGGGTCTGAGTTCATGTGTTACGCAGATAGAGAGGTCCATATTGATGAAGGTCTGGTTGGGTGTTATCACAATTGCACTGTTATGGTGCTTTCATACCTCCTGAATAGCCAATGAATACCTTCATTATAGGTATAGAGTTGAGGAGAGTTGTGTAGAGATGGATATAGAGCTGGGGGCACATAGTGTTGTATAGGGGTTAGACAGCCAAACAATGAAGAAAATATGACTTACCCTGGCACCCTTCTCAGGGAAACATTTGCATCCTCCGCTGCAGTCTCTTCCTCCACATGGCCCATTGTGCTTCTTACCACCCTGGAGAACATAACACAGAGGACTGGGTTAGAGACAACAAAACAATATCATGATAACTCACCACATGAGAGGAATACAGTAATGACTGCAAAAAATACTGTATATCAAACCCCAAGGAACAATTTGTTAATGTGTAGCTTAAAGGTGCTCTATGGTATATGGATGTGAATAGTTGAACAGGCATGTCACTTAATTGTATACAGCAGTCTATATAGTCATAGGATCTGCTGTGCTGTGAATGTTGTATATATATAAATATTTATAAAATGCAGAACTGTCTGTGTGTGTATCGCGTGGTTGTACACTGTCTGTATAGACTAGTTGCTAATGACTGTCGGGTCATTGCATGACTGCGTATAATAGTCTGAGTGCTGTCTGGGATGTGTACTTTATAGTGGTCTGTGGGCTTTATAGTGGTTCATATGACTCATTTCAGCCATTAACCCCCCTGGACTTCCAGCCATTAACCCCCCTGTACTTCCAGCCATTAACCCCCCTGGACTTCCAGCCATTAACCCCCTGGACTTCCAGCCATTAACCCCCTGACTTCCAGCCATTAACCCCAGGGACTTCCAGACATTAACCCCCTGGACTAACCCCTGGACCAGCCATTAACCCCCTGGACTTCCAGCCAGACATTAACCCCTGGACTTCCAGACATTAACCCCCTGGACCAGCCATTAACCCCCTGGACTTCCAGCCATTAACCCCCTGGACTTCCAGCCATTAACCCCTGGACTTCCAGCCATTAACCCCCCTGGACTTCCAGCCATTAACCCCCCTGGACTTCCAGCCATTAACCCCCCTGGACTTCCAGCCATTAACCCCCCTGGACTTCCAGCCATTAACCACCCTGGACTTCCAGCCATTAACCCCCCTGGACTGATATCTTTATTCTGACAATGAGAATGGGCTTGTGAAAAATCCCCAGACTCCCCGTAGAGACGTTAGACTGTATACCAGTACTACTACAACGGGGCAGCCTGTGCAGGACTGGACACAAACATGGACAAAACTATGACCAGAGGACAGTGTAGACATGTCACATGATGCCTAGTCTCCCTTATGGCTCAGCTCAGGACCCTACACAGTACATACACCATAGACATACAGGAAAGTATTCAGACCCCTTTTCCACATTTTGTTAAGTTACAGCCTTATTCTAAAACGGATTAAATAGTTTCCCCCCCATCAATTTACACACAATACAAAGCAAAAACAGGTTTTTAGTATTTTTGTATTAAAAACCAAAAACTTTACTCAGTACTTTGTTGAAGCGCCTTTGGCAGCGATTACAGCATCAAGTCTTCTTGGGTATAACGCTGCAAGCTTGGGACACCTGTATTTGGGGAGTTTCTCCCATTGGTCTCTGCAGATCTTCTCAAGTTCTGACAGGTTGGATGGGGAGCGCTGCTGCACAACTATTTTCAGGTCTCTCCAGAGATGTTTGATCGGGTTCAAGTCCAGGCTCTGGCTGAGTCACTCAAGGACATTCAGAGACTTGTCCCGAAGCCACTCCTGCGTTGTCTTGGCTCTGTGTTTAGGGTTGTTGTCCTGTTGGAAGGTGAACCTTCGCCCCAATCCTGAGCGCTCTGGAGCAGGTTTTCATTAAGGATCTCTCTGTAATTTGCTCCGTTTATCTTTCCCTCGATCCTGACTAATCTCCCAGTCCCTGTTGCTGAAAAACATCCCCACAGCATGATGCTGCCACCAACATGCTTCACTGTAGGGATGGTGCCAGGTTTTCTCCAGACGTGACGCTTGGCATTCAATCTTGGTTTAATCAGACCAGAGAATCTTGTTACTCATGGTCTGAGAGTCTTTAGGTGCCTATTGGCAAACTCCAAGCGGGCTGTCATGTGTCTTTTACTGAGGAATGGCTTCCATCTGGCCACTCTACCATAAAAGCCTGATTGGTGGAGTGCTGTAAAGATGGTTGTCCTTCTGGAAGGTTCTCCCATCTCCACAGAGGAACTCTAGAGCTCTGTCAGACTGACCATCAGGTTCTTGGTCACCTCCCTTACCAAGGCCCTTCTCCCCCGATTGCTCAGTTTGGCCGGGCGGCCAGCTCTAGGAAGAGTCTTGGCGGTTCCAAACATCTTTCATTTAAGAATGATGGAGGCCACTGTGTTCTTGGGGACCTTCAATGCTGCAGACATTTTTTGGTACCCTTCCCCAGATCTGTGCCATGACACAATCCTGTCTGGAGCTCTACGGACAATTCCATCGACCTCATGGCTTGGTTTTTGCTCTGACATGCACTGTCAACTGTGGGACCTTATATAGACAGGTGTGTGCATTTCCAAATCATGTCAAATCAATAGAATTTACCAATCAAGTTGTAGAAACATCTCAAGGATGATCAATGGAAACAGGATGCCCCTGAGCTCAATTTTGAGTTCCATAGCAAAGGGTCTGAATACTTATGTAAATAAGGTATTTCTGTTTTTTTTTTAAATATACATTTGCAGAAATGTCGAAAAAACTGTTTTCGCTTCCTCATTATGGGGTATTGTGTGTAGATTGCTCTCTATTTAAAAAAACTATTTTAGAGTAAGACTGTAACGTAACAAAAATGTGGAAAAAGTCAAGGTGTCTGAATGCTTTCAGAAGGCACTGTATTTAATGGAAAAGAGATGTTTTATGTTTCTGGACGATGCACCATGCTGCCTTGTTGAAAACATGACCGAGTGGCGCAGGTTACTGTTCGATTTGAGAAGGGCGCTCCTCCCTCACCGCTTTTGCCGTTTACGTCAAGGGCCATAGACTGGTGACCCGCAGCTCAGCATAATCCAATATGCCCATTGAGTCCATAGTGGACCATGCAAGGAGTCTCTAAGGCTGGTTTATCTTCTGACATCATTGGACTGTGTCCTCCTACACCCCCCACCTACACAGTTACACCAGGGCCTGCTTAGACAGCAATCGTCAGCCTCAATCCCTCAACCCCCCTTTTCAAAAAACTCCCAAAACGGTAAAAACGGTCACTTTATGTCCTCAGCAACACAAAGTGGCAGATCTGGACTGGCAAGAATTGTCCCTCATTACTGCGACACAACATGTTAGGCACAGATCTGACAAAGAGCACATTGAGACCCTCCCCGGGCGCACAAAGAGTCTTTCACCATGCAGACGACGTCCTTTCGTGATCCCCTATCTGCCCCAACACAAAGGACCTTGTTCTCGTCCCCTATGGAATGCATGGGGCTCAATTTCCTCTCTAACTGGCTGTATCTATCTGAGGATCTGTGAATCTAAAGGAACCCCGTCTTTAGCAGACCATAGAGCTGCAGTAGAGCCATAGTGTGAGAAGGAATAGCCCAGAATGAATAATTGCTGAATGGTAGGCCTACACCAAAGACTTGACTTGAGACAGTGTCATTCAAATCTATATTCCACCTGCTTTTAAAGATCAAAACAACCTGAACTGGCTTTCACTACTTGGCAACCTTTCCTTAATCTGCACAGACATTACAGGACTGGACAGGTGAAAGCGTATCTGGTAGGCGTGAATCGCCTGGACAGTGGACTGGAAAACCCCACAAGCTACACAATAGGATACATCACTTCCGGACAGACACAAAGGACAAAGACGTTCCACCTCCAAAAAAGGACAAAAACATAACATGTGCCTGTGGAATCCATTTGGGTTTGCTGTTTGGCCTAAAATAGTTGATGATTATTTCAGCTGAAGACAATGATATTGTGTTACAGTACATCCTGCCCCAACCCACCACCATCACAACAACCTGCACTTTCCGACATCACCTTTTCCAGGCGCTACACTAATTACCTAAACATCCTTCATAGCATAGCGAGGGGGTGCTTAGGGGCTGCTTGGAGACTTATAACATGGTCCTGTCCATGAAGTCAATGGTTAATCGAGTTAGTGATCAACTATTCACATCAAATGAAAACGTGATTTATTCATTTCATAGACTTGCAACTGGGTCAACCAAAGGAGGTCAAAGGTCAATTGAATTAATTAGTTCACAAGACACAACACTTTTACTTCAGCTAGCTAAGCATGGTCTTGAGGATTAGTTGATTGGGTTGGGACAAAGGCCATGATACACTGCAGCTGTCCAGAACCAGCGTTCCCAGCTCTCCAGAACCAGCGTTCCCAGACATGAAGCCAGATGTCCTCCTAGAATGTTGTCCCTGAACAGTTGATGAGACCAGACCACCCACGTACCCAACACACCAGCTGAGGCTTTGGCTCAGGGACAAGCACTTGGATTATTACCATTTATCTGACACCTACAGTATTTAAAGCCATTGGGCCAGAGGACCAAGTCCCTGTCTCGTCAGTGACCTAATGAACAATGGAACCAAACTCAACACTATTGCAGTGTGCAGGACAGCCAGGGTGACAGAGGAAAGCTTCAGAAAGACTGCCTCACACGAAGAACCAAGATGGAGGACGGAATGGTAATCTGTATGACTCTATGTCTGTGGAGTGTAAAACATAAAACTTCAGACCTCCTATGTTAATGTACAGTAACTCTCATATAAAAGTTGACATGATGAATTGAGACAGGATCTGATCCGTCTTCTCCCCTATTCTGAATGAATTGGACAGTCTGGGACTGCTATAGTGAATGGCTGAGCTATAGTTTCAGTGCCTATCCTGTTTGTTTCTAGGAAACCCAACATGACAAGCACCAAAGGGAATCCAATAAGAGAGACTCTATAATCTGTAAAAACTTTTGTAGTTGTCTCTGTGACTATCCAATGTTAATTATCTTTCATGTTTCATGCTCAGAACTATCTGTTGTCCGCGAGACCCTTCATGGTCACAACCATCTACTCTCTGTGGGCTGTCTGATCAGAACACATGCATGAAAATTGGAACCATGTGAGCGGCAGGTCTGTGGCACTTAAATCCAGCACTCTATGGGACTATGTTGTGACCAGGGCCATATCTAAAAGTCGAAAGAGCATGACTGTGACAAAACACCAAAAGAAAAGAAAATGCAAAACGTTCCCATATTTCTGAATCCAGAATATTCCAGACAACATTGACCGCAACAATAAACAAACAGTCAGACATGCTGTCTTACATGGGAATGAGACAAAAAAAAGAGAGTCTGGGATAAATTAGACAAACATCACACACATGCACGCACATACACACACACTGTCAAACTGTGATGTATTTATTTTTTGGGACATGCCTACGACTTCTTGTATAAAAACACATCTGTCTAGTTGTGGAGGTGGTGCACATCGTAACTCACCCAGATAAGCGTTACGAGCAAAGTCAATGGCTTTGTTTCCTGTACAGTCGATCTTTCCCTGAAACAGGTACCAAGAATCTCTTCCCATTGAAACACACTTCAAAGACTGTGTAACACATGATGATTTACTTTGTCTGTGCCTAAGCTATCTCTTACCATACTAAGACTGGAGAGATGTGATGTAAGCTGAAGTCTCCTTTAACAGGGAAAACTTCACAAAAAGTGAATTGATTTGCCACAGTTTTTGCAGTATTACTTTACTGCCTTTGTTGCAAACAGGATGTATGTTTTAGAATATTTTTTTGATGACAGCCTTCCTTCTTTTCACTGTGTAAATTAGGTTAGTATTTTGGAGTAACTACAATGTTGTTAATCCACCCTCGGTTTTCTCCTATCACAGCCATTAAACTTTGTAACTGTTTTAAAGTCACAATTGGCCACATGGTGAAATCCCTGAGCGGTTTCCTTCCTCTCCGGCAACTGAGTTAGGAAGGACGCCTGTATCCAAAGTGTAATTAATAACTTAACCATGCTCAAAGGGATATCCAATAGGTGCCCTTCTTTACGAGGTATTGGAAAATCTCAATGATACTTGTGGTTGAATCTGTGTTTGAAATTCAATGCTCAAGTGAGGGACCTTGAGCTAATTGTATGTGTGGGGTACAGATATTAAGTAGTCATTCAAAAATCATGTTAAACATTATTATTGTACACAGAGTGAGTCCATGCAAGTTATTATGTGACTTCTTAAGCAACATTTTACTCCTCAACTTATTTAGGCTTGCCATTACAAAGGGGTTTGAATATTTATTGACTCAAGAGCAGTGGTGTAAAGTACTTAAGTAAAAATACTTTTAAGTACTACCTAAGTAGTTTTTTTGGGAATATGTAATTTTCTTTACTATTTATATTTTTGACTACATTTACTTTTTACCCCATACATTTTCATTGACACCCAAAAGTACTCGTTAAAACGGCTCTTTTCCCCGTGATTGCAAGAATTGTTGTGCAATGACTTGAATGTATGTTTCCCTCCATATGACATTCATAACTTGAATGGGCCCCGAGAGGAATATTTATCTCGCATAGAACATACAACAACCAGCTGACTAGGTAAATGGATAAACTATTCTACTGTGGGAATGTCAGATTTATCTATTCATTACTTGTTTTGTTTTCAGTTCCAACCCTACTAGTCTATGCGTCTACTCATGGATTCCAAGGAAAGCCAGGCTTCCCAAAAAAATGTAACAAGAAAAAATACATATACACTGAACAAAAATATAAACGCAACATGCAACAATTTCAGCAATGTTACTGCATCAGTGTTACCGATTTCCTTATACAGTCATATAAGGAAATCAGTCAATTGAAATACATTCATTATGCCCTAATCTATGGATTTCACAACTGGGAACACTGATATGCATCTGCTGGTCACAGATACCTTAAAAAAAGATAGAGGCTTGGATCAGAAAACCAGTCAGTATCTGGTGTGACCAACATTTGCTTCATGCAGCGCGACACATTTCCTTTGCATAGAGTTGATCTGGCTGTTGATTGTGGCCTGTGGAATGTTGTCTCACTCCTCTTCAATGGATGTGCGAAGTTGCTGGATATTTGCGGGAACTCGAACACGCTGTCGTACACGTCGATCCAGAGCTCAATGGGTGACATGTCTGGTGAGTATGCAGGTCATGGAAGAACTGGGACATTTTCAGCTTCCAGGAATTGTGTAGAGACCCTTGCGACATGGGGCCTTGCGTTATCATGCTGAAACATGAGGCGATGGCAGCGGATGAATGGCACGACAATGGGCCTCAGGATCTCGTCACGTTATCTCTGTGCATTCAAATTGCCATCTATAAAATGCAACTGTGTTTGTTGGCTGTAGCTCATACCATAACCACACCGTCACCATGGGGCACTCTGTTCACAACGTTGACATCAGCAAACCGTTGCACACACAATGCAATACACGCTGTCTGCCATCTGCCCGGTACAGTTGAAACCGAGATTCATCTCCAGCATGCCAGTGGCAAGCATTTGCACACTGAAGTTGATTACGACCCCGAACTGCAATCAGGTCTAGACCCTGGTAAGGACGACGAGCACACAGATGATCTTCCCTGAGACGGTTTCTGACCGTTTGCGCAGAAATTCTTTGGTTGTGCAAACCCATAGTTTCTTCAGCTGTCTGGGTGGCTGGTCTCAGATGATCCAACAGGTGAAGAACCCGGACGTGGAGGTCCTGGGCTGGAGTGGTTACACGTGGTCTGTGGTTGTACAGCTGGATGTGGAGGTCCTGGGCTGGAGTGGTTACACGTGGTCTGTGGTTGTACAGCTGGATGTGGAGGTCCTGGGCTGGAGTGGTTACACGTGGTCTGAGGTTGTACAGCTGGATGTGGAGGTCCTGGGCTGGAGTGGTTACACGTGGTCTGCGATTGTGAGGCCGGTTGGACGTACTTTCAAATTCAATAAAATGACGTTGGAGGCGGCTTTTGGTAGATATATTAACATTAAATTCTCTGGCAACAGCTCTGGTGGAAATTCATGTAGTCAGCGTTCCAATTGCATGCTCCCTCAAAACTTGAGACATCTGTGGCATTATGTTGTGTGACAAAACTGCACATTTTAGAGTGTCCTTTTATTGTCCTCAGCACAAGGTGCACCTGAGTAATGATCATGCCGTTTAATCAGCTTCTTGATATGCCACACGTGTCTGGTGGATGGATTATCTTGGCGAAGGAGAAATGCTCACTAACAGGGATGTAAACTAATGAGTGCACCACATTTTTTGAGAAATACACTTTTTGCGTGTATGGAAAATTTCTGGGATCTTTTTTTTCAGCTCATGAAAAATGGGACCAACACTTTAAATGTTGCGTTTATATTTTTGTTCAGTATAAAATAATGTATATCTTTCCTCTCGCTGTTTCATAATTTTCCTTAAATTTGCAAAAGGCTAAATGTATTGCATCGGAGAAAGCATCCGAGCAAGCAAAACAGCGCCCCTCCAGAGTGTGTAGCCCATCTATCTGATGCTGTCTGGTCAAAAAGAGTATTATATTGTTGCCGCCCTCAGCATTGAATGCAAATGAAGCCAGTTAGCTTTTGGCCTCCCTTGATGAAAAATATATAACATAAAATAGTGTCAAGGGAAGCCAGTGTAGATTTGGCCTCACACCAATCACATCACATCAAAAGAAAAAAGTAATTTACAGAAAAATGTACACTTGAATAATTGCATCTCTTGTCGTTGTCCTCCAGTGGCTAGCTAGCTAAAATGTTCCCTAAATTAGCCATGGATGGAGATAGGGATTTGGACTTGGCTTTACTTAATTCTCTGTACTGGCCAATGACTATAACGGCGATTATGATATAACCATAATTTCATGCATTGTGCCCCTGGCCTGAGAGGATGGAAGTTCAATATATAGATAGATAGATAGTTAACTAGCTAGCCTGGTTCATCATAGCCCATGAAAGGAAGTTAAGCTAGAGAGTAAGTCCACGACAACAAAAACTAAAAGCGTGTACTGTATGACAGAGTGATAGACCGTTTCATCAACATGAAAGAAGCCATTGGCGTTTCTCTACAAGTAATAAACATGTTTTTTCTACTCGCATACGCACGCACGCACGCACGCACGCACGCACGCACGCACGCACGCACACACACACACACACACACCAATCAGTCCCATGGACAGCTACGTCATACTGTATTTACCTGCTTGACCATGCTGTAGGTCATGTAACTGTTTGTTACAGTACATACAAAATGCTTTGTGGACTTCTTTGTGATTAAACACAGGTGTGGTTGAAATTATTATGCCACTGTGCCTTCTGGTGTTCTCAGGCTTAGGCCTACAGTATATCTTGGTGGCAAGGCATATGAACTAATAGGTTATAGTGCAAACAATGTAATTATCATAACACATAGGTTGTAATATGTATTTTTTGCCTGGCTTGGCTTCCCCAGTGATTTTACCCATGCACCGCTACTGAAACCCCAGTGAGGAACAGTGTTCCACTGTATAGCCCACGCTGTCCCAAAGCATCATGGGAGGTTTACAGCACCTCAGAGAAAACCTCTGTCCCCCGATGATGAGGTCCTCGTTGGATTAATGAGGACATACCCACGTACGTACGTCTCCCTGGCCCATACCCTAACCCTGCCGATGCACAGCTGTGCACATATGCAGGGCACATCATTTCCTGTGACATTTTGTAATCCATATCAGGTCATTAATCTGTCCCACACGTATAGACTTTAGATAGAGACATATGGAGAGGAAACATAAAGATAGCTTTTTAATTTAGGGAATGACAGCTGGACTTTGGGGAGAGGACAATGACGGCATTTCTAATTAACTAATTGAATCTCCTGTTTCCACCTGTACTTGACCTTTTTCTAAATAGGGGTATGTTATGTGTGATGCTCTGTGCCTTTTTTAGGATGGCTCAAGGTGAAAGGTGTCCTTAACCACAGATCAAGGAAAATACCTCACATCCTAGCTACACCACGAGGGCGACCCTGTATCAGTGGTTAACTTCTACCGTAAGTCTCACAAAGTGGTAGTTACATATATTCACAGATCATGACCGCCATGTCAAAACAGTCATAGAGATCAATCAACCTGAAGTGAAGGATATGACCGATATTTCTTCAAAGATGGCTTCTCATCTTACACACATGAAACGGTGAAGTGGAGCACAAATACTGTTCTCTTTGTGACTCCCCATAGCTCCAGGAGATCAGATGAACCCAGATCACAGATCAGAGAGGACAGGAGGTCAGAATCACTGTTTTGATCTGCGATCGTCTGATCACCACTGACACTGTGTTCAAAGGAAACACTAGAGCAAATAACAGTAAAATACTGCTTCACTAATAACTATTGGTATTCTAATATCAGTACAATATAGAGGAAATACATCAGAAGTCAGACGCAGGTCAAATATAGCTTCTCTAAGTACACCAATCTCAGCCAATCTCAAACCAATCTCAGTGCCTTTGGTGTTGACGGTAACTGAATCTCCTGACTTTAAACCACAGGAAACATGACCATGAGCGGTTTAGCTTTGGTCGACCGTGCAGCACATCATGGTCAGACTGTTTGGCGACTGTAGTTGTTCATGCTTTGTGAACCTGGCTCAGAAGAATGTCTGATCTTACTTTACTCTGCTGTTGAGTTATGGCAGGGGGCCGCAAGGGGCTGAACAGGTTGTTGTCATGGTTAAATGCTCCCAAAGCGAAGGATAAAGTTTTAATGGGCCATCAACCTTCAGATCAACTCTACAAGAGTCATAATACACTTTCTACTGAACTGAAACCAGCACTATTAGTCTATATGCAATATAATTAATTGGCATTTAATTAACTTGGAGGTTGTGTTGTTCTCCCAAAGCAGCTTGCTCTCCCTTCATTAGGACTTCAAACCCAGTCTCTCCTCTTAGTTTACCTTTTTACTGTGTGTGTGTGTGTGTGTGTCTAGGGGGTGAAGATGGGAAGGAATGTTTGATTCATAGAGAAGAGGAGTATGGGGGAGGAAGAGACTCCACCTGTTCACTCAATACATGCTTTATGAGATGGAATGTGACTGACCCTGTGTGTGTGTGTGTGTGTGTGTGTGTGTGTGTGTGTGTTGTGTGTCTAAATATGGCCAGGGTATACCACGGCAGCTGCGGTACCTCACACTAATAGATGTAGAAAAGCATGATTTTGAAAGGGACCAGTGGAAGCAAAATATAGCCCATAATATCAAAGATCCACCACCATATTTTACAGTAGGTATGGGGTTCTTTTCTGCTTATTCATCCTTATTTCGACGCCAAACCCTCTATTTTCATGTCATCCAACAAATGTAAATGCCTTAAGTTTGCTAAAACAGCATTGGAACTTGGATTGGAACCGATACTGTGGTCAGATGACATGAAAATAGAGCTGGCTATGTGATCTGGGTATGTGATCTGGGTATGTGATCTGGCTATGTGATCTGGCTATGTGATCTGGTTATGTGATCTGGCTATGTGATCTGGCTATGTGATCTGGCTATGTGATCTGGGTATGTGATCTGGCTATGTGATCTGGGTATGTGATCTGGCTATGTGATCTGGGTATGTGATCTGGCTATGTGATCTGGATATGTGATCTGGCAATGTGATCTGGCTATGTGATCTGGGTATGTGAACAATAATGCAGGAATCAACGGGAGTGACGTTTCTTTCACTTAACTAATGTTCAGCGATTTATGTTTCTGGCTAAAGGAGACAAATTAAATCTCTTAAATGGAAACAGGAATGTGACCCACATGTTGATGTCCTAGTTCAGTACTGCTTACTAGCCATGACCAATTCATTGGTAAAATCAGTACACTCCAACAGACTGGGCTTGTGTCAGTCAGTCAATGACTGTGAACCAAACATTCAGGTCAATCAGATGAGGTTAGTTCCATGGGTCAGACTCTCCTAATGCAAGAGAAAGTTAGATCACCCTCTTGAATGTCAAAGATTGGAATTAAAAACCACACAGACTCAAGCACTACCTCACAAATGGCCTGTAGGGCCTGACCAAAAGGCCAATGTTACTGTGAGAAATGCCAGTAATCTTTTAGCGGGACAGAACTGTAGAGGAAGAAACAAGGTGGTATATTGTGTTTGTCTCCAGACGTTATCTCTTACATCCCCATTGCTTCTCTTGGATGTGGCACGGGAATACACATACGCAAATACACACACAAGTATGTCTTACATTTAATGACCCATATGTTGCAGATAGGGGATGTTATGACTGAGTCTATCTCCCTCTCCCATTTCACTCTCTCTCTCTCTTTTTCCCTCAGCCTCTGTCACTTTGTCCCTGTCTCTGTTTCTGTCTCTTTCACCTCTTAGCTAACTACCTCTCTCAAATAGTGCAGTGTATAAAGTCAGAAAATCTGCTGTCTCAGCCACTGCCTGTCACCAAGGAAGTTCGCCAAGGCTCGATCCTAGGCCCCACACTCTTCTCAATTTACATCAACAACATAGCTCAGGCAGTAGGACGCTCTCTCATCCATTTATATGCAGATACAGTCTTATACTCAGCTGGTCCCTCCCCAGATGTTGTGCTAAATGCTCTTCAACAAAGCTTTCTTAGTGTCCAACAAGCTTTTTCTGCCCTTAACCTTGTTCTGAACACCTCCAAAACAAAGGTCATGTGATTTGGTAAGAAGAATGCCCCTCTCTCCCACAGGTGTTATTATTACCTCTGAGGGTTTAGAGCTTGAGGTAGTCACCTCATACAAGTACTTGGGAGTGTGGCTAGACAGTGCACTGTCCTTCTCTCAGCACATATCAAAGCTGCAGGCTAAAGTTAAATCTAGACTTGGTTTCCTCTATCGTAATCGCTCCTCTTTCACCCCAGCTGCCAAACTAACCCTGATTCAGATGACCACCCTACCCATGCTAGATTAAGGAGACATAATTTATAGATCGGCAGGTAAGGGTGCTCTCTCGCAGCTAGATTTCCTTTACCATTCGGCCATCAGATTTGCCACCAATGCTCCTTATAGGACATCACTGCACTCTATACTCCTCTGTAAACTGGTCATCTCTGTATACCCGTCGCTTTAACCCACTGGTTAATGCTTATTTATAAAACCCTCTTAGGCCTCACACCCCCCTATCTGAGATATCTACTGCAGCCCTCATCCTCCACATACCACACCCGTTCTGCCAGTCACATTCTGTTAAAGGTCCCCAAAGCACACACATCCCTGGGTCGCTCCTCTTTTCAGTTCGCTGCAGCTAGTGACTGGAACGAGCTGCAACAAACACTCATACTGGACAGTTTTATCTCAATCTATTCATTCAAAGACGCAATCATGGACACTCTTAGTGACAGTTGTGGCTGCTTTGTGTGATGTATTGTTGTCTCTACCTTCTTGCCCTTTGTGCTGTTGTCTGTGCCCAATAATGTTTGTACCATGTTTTGTGCTGCTACCATGTTGTGTTGCTACCATGTTGTTGTCATGCTGCTGCCTTGCTATGTTGTTGTCTTAGGCCTCTCTTCATGTAGTGTTGTGTTGTCTCTCTTGTTGTGATGTGTGTTTTGTCCTATATTTATATTGTATTTATTTTGAATTTTTAATCCCAGGCCCCCGTCCCCGCAGGAGGCCTTTTGCTTTTTGGTAGGTCGTCATTGTAGATAAGAATTTGTTCTTAACTGACTTGCCTAGTTAAATAAAGCTTCAATAACAAAATAAAACATAAAAAGTGTATTTCTCTCTCTGAGTGTGTGTCTCATCCCAAGATTGTTTTAGATCATTTCCTTAATATATCCTCATGGGTTGTAAGTGTTCATCTGAGGCCAAAGCAAATTATGGTTCCTGCAGTTCATAGACATGCCTACACAATTTGAGTAACACACACATAGTACAGTATATGTGGGCTGTAAAGCAGACTTACTGGACAAGTCCTGCTGCTCAATGCTTACGTCTGTCTCTGTGACTCACATAAGGGTCGTTGGAACCATTGCCCTTTCCTACCTGGACAAAAGGGACACCTACGTGAGAATGCTATTCATTGACTACAGCTCAGCATTCAACACCACAAAGCTCATCACTAAGCTAAGGACCCTGGGACTAAACTCCTCCCTCTGCAACTGGATCCTGGACTTCCTGACTGCCCCCAGGTGGTAAAGGGAAGCAACAACACATCTGTCACGCTGATTCTCAACACGGGGGCCCCTCAGGGGTGTGTGCTTAGTTCCTCCTGTACTCCCACAACTAAGTGGCCAAGCACGACTCAAACACCATCATTTAGTTTGCTGACGACACAACTGTGGTAGGCCTGATCACCGACAACGATGAGCCTATTGGGAGGAGGTCAGAGACCTGGTAGTGTGGTGCCAGGACAACAACCCCTCCCTCAACGCGAGCAAGACAAAGGAGACGATCGTGGACTACAGGAAAAGGAGGGCCGAACACACCCAGGGTTGTAGTGGAGCGGGTTGAGAGCTTCAAGTTCCTTGGTGGCCACGTCACCAACAAACCATCATGGTCCAAACACAACAAGACAGCCGTGAAAAGTGCATGACAACACCTATTCCCCCTCAGGAGACTGAAAAAACTTGGCATGGGTCTTCAAATCCTCAAAAAGTTATTTAACTGCACCATCGAGAGCATCTTGACCGGTTGCATCACCACCGCCTGGAATGGCAAGCGCATCCAACCTCAAGGCGCCTCTTATACCAGGCGGTGTCAGAGGAATGTCCCCCCAAAAATGGAAGACTCCAGTCACCCAAGTCATAGACTGTTCGCTCTGCTGCCACACGGCAAGCGTTATCAGAGCAGCAAGTTAAGCTCCTAAAGGCTCCTTAACAGCTTCTCCTCCCAAGCCATAAGACTGCTGAACAATTAATCAAATGGCCACCCGGACTATATACATTGACACCCCCTTGCTGCTACTCGCTGTTTATTATCTATGCATAGTCACTTTACCGCTACCTACATGTACACATAACTAGAACCCCGCACATTGACTCAGTACCGACCGGTACCCCCTGTATATAGCCTCGTTATTATTATTTTATTGTATTACCTTTTTAAAAAAAAAATTAACTTTAGTTTAGTAAAGAGAAAGTACACTCAGAAAATATGTGTTTGATTTTTAACAAATCCATGTGTCTAGTTAGGGATGAAGTCAAAACCCTTGTCTTAACGCTCTGAAAAAAGTAACAACTGACAGCCTGGAGTGAGCCTCAGCCAGCCAGCAGGAGGAATACGAAACAAGAAACAAGGTAAATTGACTCAATCCGAATGAGGTGACCATTTAAGGCTAATGCGTAGCAGACACGGCAACATTTTAGCCCTGATTTACAGAAATATAATTTGTCTCAGACAAGTTTTCAAGAAGTGAGGCTAGTTAGGCAAAAAATTTATGTTGCAGAAAAAGACAATAACACAAATCAAACTGTTGGATAGCCGAGCACTGATTAGATTCCAATATGAATTATGCATCACATTGTAAACCAGCATAATGTGACTTGCAGGAAGGGTTGCAAAATTCTGTTAACATTCCCAAGATTTCCAGCAATCCCAGTTGGAAACTTCCTAGACGTGGGAGGGAATAGGCAGAAAATCTGGACTCCTTCAATCAGGGTTTCTGGGAACTTTACTGGAATTTTACAACCCCACTTGCAGGCTGATGTGGCCTATAAATCATGAGGTTCAGGCTACTCTATAAACTGGGCCTCACAATACGGCCATATAAGATATGTAATTGCCATAATAAGTAATTTAATTGACTGTCACTTCCAAATACAGTCATGGGTGGTAACTCTCCAATTCACTTGAAAAGGCAAGGAACACTGGGAAATGATACTGGAGGTGTGGCTTTCAGTGTGTAATTGAAGTGTTTTACCAGTTTGACTGTCTATGGTAGAGGTACATTTTGTACTTTAACAAGGATCATATCTAACAGTCTGTTCTCCTCCATCTCAAATATAACATTGTATGTGTAGGTTTTCCCTGGACTGCATACATAACTAGCACTAACATGTTTCAAAAAGTATATTTTCCATGTGTAGAATTTGTTTTGTTGAAGATTTTGTATATGAAGTGATAAATGAATTGAAAAAATTGTAACTTTTTCATACATGTTTTCCCCAGTCATTTACAGAATATTTAAGTGGAATACAACACAATATGTGTTATAAAACAACAATACATGTTTTAACACATCTGTGTGTCTAGTTGGGAGGACACATGTTACTTTGAACATAATCACCGTGTTGGGAAAATATGCAGAAATGATGTGTTAAAACTGCCAAAACGGTGATTGCGTTAAAAATAACACAGCGTGTCGTCCCTAACTAAGAGTGCACATACATGATGACTTCAGATCTGCAATGTGATTGGTCAATAATCTGACACATCTAGGGTGTGTTGTATGGTTTTCAGATTTTAACATATTAGTTGAAGAAATTGACACAAAATGTGTTGGAACATTTACAGGAGTCATGTTGTGCCAACACGGTGATTGGGTTAAAAGTAACAATGTGTTGTCCCTAACAAGACACACAGATGTGTTAAGAAGTACATATTTTCTAAGAGCGTAGGGTAGGAGAATAGGGTGTAATAATGGCGCCGGAGGGGATGGCCACCATTTTACGTGTTCAGTTTTGTACATAATGTTTCAACCATCATTTAATTTGACCGTAAAGAGCTACTGGACATCAAAACAATGATTACTAACCTCGATTTGGATGAAGACTTCTATTTCAATGAATCGGAGGTGGAGGACTTAACGCTCAACCCAGACCAGGCCCAAATCCCCATCACTCGGAGGAGACGGTAGCGGCAATATAGAGGTTGGCGTGCAGGATATCTAACAAGACTTTGACGGCAAGTGGATCATTTGCCATTACCCTACATTATTCTATTTGCGAACGTGCAATCATTGGAAAATGAACCGGATGAGCTCAGACTATCCTATCAACGTGATCTGAAGAACTGTAATATCCTATGTTTCACAGAGTCATGGCTGAACAAGGACATGGAAAATATAAATCTAGCTGTTTTACTATTCATCGGCAGGACAGAACAGATGTGTTGTGTAAACTGAGGGGAGGGTGTATGTCACCATAATAATCATTTGAATAGCAAAAAACATGTTCTCCTCTCCTACGCTCCTGACTGCATACAGCTGCCATAGAAATAAAATGAATTGAAATGGCATCCCCATTCAAGTTAATTATGGCTTAATTGGTGGACTGGCAGCCATAGTCCCACTCTGTATCAGATAGAACGTCGCGGCCCAGCCCGCCTGTGGGGAAAACAACCTTTTTTAATGTGTCTCTTTGTCAACAACAGTTGGTGCTCAATCTCTAATATTAAGGACGACTCAAGGTTCTGCTCGCCTGAGTTAGAAGACCTCATGATAAAATGTAGACCACACTATTTACCAAGAGAGTTTTCATCTATATTTCTTGTATCTGTCTATTTACCACTACAAACCGATGCTGGGACTAAGACAGCAATCAACGTGCTGTATAAGGCCATAAGCAACCAATAAAATGCTCATGTGGTGCTCCTAGTCGAAGGGGATTTTAATGCAGGGAAAATGAAATTTGTTTGACCTAATTTCAAGCAGCATGTCTCCTGTGGAACTAGAGGCAAAACAACTCTATATCATCTCTACACACAGAGACGCATTACAAAACTCTCCCTCGCCCTCCATTTGGCAAATCTGACCATAACTCCATCCTCTTAATTCCTGTTTACACACAAAAACTCAAACAGGAAGTACCAGTAATGCACTCAATACAAAAGTGGTCCGAAGAAGCGGATGCTGAGCTACAGGACTGTTTCGCTAGAACAGATTGGAATATGTTCCAGGATTCATCTGATGGCATTGGTGTCTACGTCACTAAGGATCTATCAAGGTCCAAATACACCAACACATTCCCCTCAGGTGACTGAACAGATTTGGCATGGGCTCTCAAAAAGTTCTACAGCTGCACCATTGCGAGCATCTTGACTGGATGCATCACTGCTTGGTATGGCAACTGCTCGGCATCCGACTGCAAGGCGCTACAGGGGTAGTGCTTACGGCCCAGTACATCACTGTGGCCGAGCTCCCTGCCATCCAGGACCTCTATACCAGGTGATGCTTGTTGTATGATTTGATTTTCATTTGAGTTCAATTGAGTGGTCTTATAACATTTTAGTAATGTCACTGTACACCAGTCAACAGTAGCTACTGTAAATGTAATTTCATAAACAAAGGCTTAAAATAACATCTGATACAAATCTGATGCTAGAGTCTATTCTCAATTGTGTTGAACACACACGCACGCACACACACAGACAGACACAGACACACACACACTAACAATGCAATACATCAAACATATTGATGTTTTTCTTGGCTAATGTTTTGTTATTGAATCATATCTTGAAGCAACAATGCAACTCCCATAAAAGCCCTCCATTACATAGATAAGGGGGGAATTTCTAAGGGCCACTTCATGTTGACCATTTTGTCTCCTTCAGTTGCATCGTTGCCCATCTGTCTTCACTATCGGCCGTGTTCAGCACATTCAACTTCCTGCTCCATCACCATCCACTTCCTGTGGGACTCAGGAGTGTTAGATAGCCTACGTCCAAAACACCTCAGAGACACTACACATAAACACACACATAGTGTTGTGAAAGAAGATTGATGATTCATCAACAGATGGACCAATTAATAAATTATGTACAAATAGGGAGATGGTGAGGAAGCCTGGAAATTAGTCACGGGTGAAGAGAGGGAGAGAGAGGGAATGTGAGTGACAGAAAATTCCATGAGCTCCAGTATGGGAACAGCTGTGGGACTGGACTGTGGGACTGGATTGTGATTTAATAGGTCCCCACGGACCATTCCTGGAAACCATTCAGAGCAGAAAAGTCTGAGAACGAGGATAGATGAAGCGAACGTAGAGAAAGAGAGGGAGGGAAAATCATAGGAGAAGTGCAAGATAGTGGAACATTTTAATGTGAATAACTGATAATTGAAAAAGCAAATGAGTGAGACTGAGAGTAGAAAGAGTGTGTGAATGAGAGAAAAGGATACAAATGAGAGAAGAGAGAGAGCAAGAGTCCCTCACTGTGCTGTGACTGGCTGTGCTCCAGAATAAACACAGGTCTGGTTTCTGCCCTGGTCTCTTCACAGCTCCAACCCTCCAACCCTCCACACTAAACCAGCTCTGGGTCACAAAGAGCCTCAACTCCACCTCCCAGGGGGCCGCGCTTCTAATCAGTACTTCCTGCTTTTGACTGAGGTAAATGGACGTGGTATTAGGCTCTGGTGTGCCTTCCTAGAGCTAAGGCACTAACAGGCAGTGGTGTAAAGTACTTAAGTAAAAATACTTGAAAGTACTACTTAAGTAGTTTTTTTGGATATCTGTACTTTACTATTACATTTCTTGACAACTTTTACTTTTACTTCACTACATTCCTAAAGAAAATAATGTACTTTTTTCTCCATACATTTTCCCTGACACCCAAAATTACTCATTACATTTTGACAGGAAAATGGTCCAATTCACATACTTATCAAGAAAACATCTCTGGTCACCCCTACTGCGGACTCACTAAACACAAATGCTTTGTTTGTAAATTAATGTCTGAGTGTTGGAGTGTGACCCCGGCTATCTGTGAATAAAAAATACATACAACAAATTGTGCTGTCTGCTTTGCATAATATAAGGAATTTGAACTTTTACTTTTGATACTTAAGTATATTTTAGCAAATCAGTTTACTTTTGATACTTAAGTATATTTAAAACCAATGAGGGCTTCCCTCATTCTAGCTACCGACCGAAACATTGAGCTAGCCAAGATCAACACAAACAAACAGACTATACAGCTTCAAGTAGTGAGCGGAGTTACAAACGGAATATGCTAAACAAGTTACAATCTTTTACTGCAGTGGGCTAAATCAGGGTTCCTTGGTAGTCTTAAACAAATCTAATTTTAAACAAAAGTATACACCTCACACACATGGTTATGGGCTTATGAAAAAGAAGACAACTGTAGCATGTCAAATATAGGAGTTGAAATGTATTTTAGCTTGCATCCCAATATCACACTTTATATACAGCACAGAAGACAGAATCACCAGATTTTCAGTGTTTTTATTTCATGAAAAATATTAATAACGTTCCACCCATGAGGCCACTAGGTAATTTGACTGCAGGAAAGGGCTACGTGTCGTCAGGTGTATGGTGTTTCCTCCGACACATTGGTGCGGCTGGCTTCCGGGTTAATTGGGCGTTGTGTCAAGAAGCAGTGCGGCTTGGTTGGGTTGTGTTTCGGGGGACGCACAGCTCTCGACCTTTGCCTCTCCCGAGTCCGTACGGGAGTTGCAGCCCATGAGACAAGACTGTAACTACCAATTGGATACCATGAAATTAGGGTAAAGACAATTAAAACATTTTAATATTTTTTTAATACATTTAAAAAAACAAAAAACAAATATTAAACAAAAAAAGAATGCTAAAATCAATAAAAAAATTCAAACACGATTTTGCAACTTGTTAAGCAAATTTTTACTGCAGAACGTATTTAGGCTTGCCATAACAAAGGGGTTGAATACTTATTGTCTCAAGACATTTCAGATAATTAAATTGTAAATTATTAATTGTGTGTAGGCAAGTGACCAAAAAAATCCTAATTTAATCCATTTAAAATTCTGGCTGTAACAAAACACAATGTGGATAATCGGAAGGCACCGTGGACAGTAATTGTGCCAGCCCCAGAGTGTGTGAGTGTGTTTCTGTGTGTGATTCCTGAGGCCTAAGCACCAGACAAGATAAGACAGAGGGAACTGGCAGCCATCTTGCCATTCCACTCTTTGTGGTAGTGTCAGGAACACAGATTAATTGGCCTATTGTCAGGTGGCTGTCTACTAGACTGTGGTGAAGAAGAGAGAGAGAAAAGGGGAAGGAAAGGCAGAAAGAGGATGTGGATTGGGCCGTGTTATCAGAGATAAAACAGACCTGGTGAGGGTTATGCCAAGAAACGGTGTATGAGTGTTTGTGTGTGTTTGAATGTGTTTGTGTGTCAGCGTTCTCGTTCTGATAAGACATGATTCTATCGAATCAGTTCACATTACATCGTCACATGGAGTGAGATGGCCTATCTCCAAAGCTGAGTGGAACGGGTGAGAGAAACAGCCAACCAATCAACAACTGACCGCAGCACTACTGCTTCACCCCCTCTTGTCTGCACATGGGGGGCTAGGGGAGGCTTGGCATGCACTTCTATCTTAAATACAAAGGTACTGAGAGAGGAGCGACTGAGGGTGTACTAAAATAAAGGTTTTAATTTATTTCAAGGAATTTATGACTTTAGGTTAGTATAAAAAAGGGCTTACTGTACATGCCAAAATGTCGCACTATCCCTTTAAGGTACTGTACTGTTCGTCATTCAGTTTTCAACGCTAACAATCAGAACATGACGTCAGGGGATATGGAACATCACTCTTGATTCAAAACTTCTGCAGATCATGCATAGGTTCAGTCTGAACTATGGAGTCAAACAAATGACAACCCCATATTCAGCATAGGACACCTGCAGACAGAAAAACACAGCATTCAGCAATGTCCAGGGCATGAGTGGGTGAGTGTGAGGTGTGTGTCCTACATCCAAACATAGCTGTAAAAATCCTTCCATCTGAGCTCATTCTCTTCAGTCATCCCCATTGAGGAGACACAGAAGACCAGACCTTGATGCGGAGGAGCGAGACAGAGAGAAAGAGAGAGAGAGGACAGACAGACTCCCAGTTCTCCTGCCCCTCTGCCAAGACTGTACCAGTTTGAAAGATAAATGGAGGGAAACAGAGGAGTGAAAGACGACGGCAGAAACAAGACTATAAAAGGAAGAAAGAGGGAGAGATGGAGAGGAGGGGAATTCTGCTCGGAAGCCCAGGAGGATTGGGGAGAATGAGGTCTTGGAATCTCTTCAGCTTAGCCTGAAGAGACCCCATAGTCTCTCTATCAATCACTGAGAGAGGGAGAGAAAAAGGCGAGAAGGGGAAAAAGAGGGGGGGGGGGTTGTACTGTATAAAGAGAGAGGAGGCGAGAAGGGGAAGAGAGAAAGAGGAAGACAGACCATGGAGCAATACAGAGAGGAAAAAGAAAGGGAACATGGGAATGGTAGAGGGAGATAAAAAAAAAATGCACCTTTATTTAATTAACCAGGTAGGCTAGTTGAGAACAAGTTCTCATTTACAACCGCGCCCTGGCCAAGATAAAGCACAGCAGTTCGACACATACAACAACACAGTTACACATGGAATAAACAAACGTACAGTCAATAATACAGTAGAAAAAATAACATCTATATACAGTGAGTGCAAATGAGGTAAGATAAGGGAGGTAAGGAAAGGAGGAGAGAAAGAAAAGAGATTGAGAAAAAGAGAGGGAGCTAGGACGCCTGTAGAGATTGTAAAAAGAGACAGACCACACAGAATCCATCTCAATTTCTGTTTGACTAATCAAAAATAAAAGCAACTTATAACAGAGTACAGCTAAAGATGTTCAGCTAGATAGGAGGCAGCTATCAAAAACCATTAAGCTACCATATAATATAACTTAGATCCACATAAATAAGCCAACAGCAGCTTATAAGTAGTTGGGTTGAGGTTTCCCAGGCTTGGGTACTCTAGTTTCCTATGGAAAAGTGAGTGTGATGTGTAAGAGCAGGGATGGGCAAAAATGTCAAAATACAATGATCAAATACAGACACAAAATACCATAAAGATCAATGTATCAAAATAAACTACAAAATACTTGTGTTTTGTAATGTGTTTCATTAACACCTTTGCAAGTAACAATGGACATTTGCTCTGGACCTCAGACTGGGTCAAAGGTTCACCTTTGTCCAACAGGACAACAACCCTAAGCACACAGCCATGACAACCCAGGAGTGGCTTCGGGACAAGTCCCTGAATGTCCTTGAGTGGCCCAGCCAGAGCCCGGACTTGAACCTGATCGAACATCTTTGGAGAGACCTAAAAATAGCCATGCAGCAACACTCCCCATCCAACCTGACAGAGCTTGAGAGGATCTGCAGAGAACAATGGGAAAAACTCCCCCAATACAGGTGTGCCAAGCTTGTAGCGTCATATCCAAGAAGAATCGAAGCTGTAATTGCTGCCAAAGATGCTTCAACAAAGTACTGAGTAAAGGGTCTGACTACTTATGGAAATTTGATATTTCCGGTTTTTATTTTTAATAAATTAGCAACAATTTCTAAAAACATGTTTTTCCCTTGTCATTATGGGGTATTGCATGTATATTAACGAGGGGGAAAAACAATTTAATACATTTTAGAATAAGTGTCACGAATCCCGCCAAAGATGGTGCCTCTTCCTGTTCGGGCGGCACTCGCCGGCCTACTAGCTGCCATCGATTCCCTTTCCTTTTGTTTCTGTTAGTTTGGTCTAATTGGTTACACCTGTTTTGAGTTTAGTTTTGTTTGTAGGCTATGTAAGGGCACTAGGCCTGCTGGCTATTGTGCGGGCTTGTTCTCTGTTTTATGGTGTTGGTTTATTTTGGACGGGTTGTTTCATGCGCCCTTGTGTTTTGCATGTCAGTTTTTCACTGTCATTGGAATAAAGATCAACGTACGGAACTAACCTGCTCTCTCCGCTTGACTCCTCCACCCACCATTCATAGAAGCCGTAACAATATGGCTGTAACCTAACAAAATGTAGAAAAAGCCAAGGGGTCTGAATACCTTCCGAATGCACTGTATAGGTCCTGGATGGCAGGAATCTTAGCCCCAGTGATGTACTGGGCCGTACACACTATCCTTTGTAGCGCCTTACAGTCGGATGCCGAGCAGTTGCCATACCAGGCGGGGATGCAACAAGTCAGGATGATCTCAATGATGCCACTGTAGAACTTTTTGAGGATCTGGGGACCCATAGCTTAGTGATGAGCTTTGAGGGCACTATGGTGTTGAACACTGAGCTGTAGTCAATGAACAGCATTCTCACATAGGTGTCCCTTTTGTCCAGGTGGGAAAGGGCAGTGTGGAGTGCGTTTGAGATTGTGTCATGTATGGATCTTTTAGGGTGGTATGCAAATTGGAGTGGGTCTTGAGTTTCCGGGATGATGGTGTTGATATGAGCCATGACCAGCCTTTCAAAGCACTTCATGGCTACCGACGTGAGTGCTACGGGGCGCTAGTCATTTAGGTAGGTTACCTTCGCTTTCTTGGGCACAGGGACCATGGTGGTCTGCTTGAAACATGTAGGTACTACAGACTCAATCAGGGAGAGGTTGAAAATGTCAGTGAAGACACTTGCCAATTGGTCCACACATACTCTGAGTACACGTTCTGATAATCTGTCTGGCCCCACATGTTGACCTGTTTAAAGGTCTTGCTCACATAGGCTATGGAGCGCGTAATCACACAGTTGTCCGGACCAGCTGGTACTCTCATGCATGATTCAGTATTGCTTGCCTCGAAAAGAGCATGAAAGACATTTAGCTCTTCTGGTAGGCTCATGTCACTGGGCAGCTCGTAGTTGGGTTTCCCATCTCTGTGTCTCTCTCTGTGTGTGTGTGTGTGTGTGTGTGTGTGTGTGTGTGTGTGTGTGTGTGTGTACGTGTGTGTATGAGTCTTTTGGAGGAAGAGCAGTTATGGCCATTCGGATTAAGGTTTGGACACATACAGAATGTACACATCTACAGAGGGGCATCCCAGGAAACACACACTTACCATTCACACCATAAACACTCCCCAAAGTCTCCTCTCCATAGGAGGTCAACAGGGAAACACACTGAACAGAGGACTTCCTTCATAATAATACTGTCCTTTCAAGAAGCAAAAAAATACATTGCACAGTACATACTGTATAACTTTGAGCTTTTATGGGGAAAAGAGAGACAAAACAGGACAAGACAGAAGAACAGGGGCTATACAGAGGGAGAGACATTTAGAAGAATGTACGGTTCTTCCTCAGCTCTTAAGGTTCTTTTGAGAACTGTTGCCCGATAAAGAACCGTTGAGGTAAGTGTGGGGTTCTTGACATGGCATCTACGGTTCTTCAGAATTCTAAAATATTCTTGAAATGCATGGAAGCCTGCAGATGTTTCCCTTTTGTAGCACACAGCAAATTTGCCAGTGTTAAACTTTGTTGATTTTTCAGTGTAACATTTTTAGTGTTGATTCAGGAGTTAAATGAACACTTTAATGAACTAAATTAACACTCAGTGGTGTAAAAGAACCACAGTCCATCATTATAATATTTCCCAGAATGTTCTACTGTAGTTTGATTTTTAGAATGGTTTATTTCAATATCTATGTTTATACATGTACATTAATTACTCTTACAGATGGAGGATCTTAATTAAATGTTGCTGAGAATTTTCCTAAACAGTAGGAAATGCAAACTTGTAGTGTATGAGTTTTAAAAAGGCTTCTAAAGTTTGTAATTACTGTTTTGAAATGTCAGACTTAATTTGCCCTGGTGAAAAAAACAAAAAGTTCCATTAATTACAAGTCACATAATAATTCAATTTTCCTGTTGCTGCATGATATTTTCCTGGTGTAGTAAACTGGCTCAAATTACATCTATATTCTACTCAAATAACATACATTTTTGAAAACTATTCCAATCTGTTACTTGGACTAATTTGAACCCGTTAATGAAATGGTTGGTCCAGTTAAGTCGCTTTAGTCATTCTGAAAGCAGACTGCCAGAATAATGTGATTCATAGTCGTGATGGGTTGTTCATGAACGAGTCGGCTCTAAGAGCCGGCTCTTGTAAGTGAACGTTGGGAGCTGGCTCACATATCAGAAGAGCCAAATCTATTTATAAAAATATTTTTAAAATGAAGATATGAATAATAGAAGATTTAAATGAATAGAATTAACTCATTCAAAGAACGAAAAAAGAAATGAAATAATATAGGCCTAAATGCTCAGGCGCACACATTCGTTTGATATCAATAGACAAGAACAACTCAAGGACAGAACTACATACATAAATAAGGTTCTTGAGAGCGATACCATAAGGGAACAATTTTAGGGTCTCTGAAGAACCATACATGGGATGGTTCTTTGAAGAACCATACATAAATCCAAAGCCAGCAATGTTTCGACTTTCCAGGACAGGAATTGAATAGACTTGCTACAGGGTTTTAAGCCTTATTTGCATATTTCCCAAGGTGCCTTTTGTGTTAATTTTAGTTACCACTACCACCCATAAGTGTCTTTGCTAGTGACAGAGACATGGTTGTTGCATTCATTCAATTTCAATGCTGTGACCTTCACCAAGTGAGACCCTAAGTGAATATGGTGTCAGTTAAACACAATACATATTTCATGAGGCCTTCTTTTGAGTGCCTAGATTTACCCTAATACAACTAGTTTACAGCAGTGATGTTACATTTGATACCGGAGCTCCGGCGCATGTGTCAAAATTACTAAGCTGCAAACTTCGGAGCAGTGGGCCGATGCATGCATCACTTTATCGGAAGTATGTCATCAATGACATCCGAAGCTTTGTTGGATCACATGCTTTTCAAACCACGTGTTTCAATTGCAAGATCCCACTGATTTTGCTGGGGTTCCAGTGCTTTCTTCCATTCCAAGCTGCTTTTAAACACCAGCCTCTCCTGGACAGTGTACTTACAAATATAATTAGGATTTTGTACAAACATTTTCACCTGACTGGTAGTTTAATTGGTAGAGTAGGGGACTATGGAACAGTCAGGGGTATGAGGGCAAATCTTGTTGAAGGCACACTATTTTTAAAATTATTTTATGTGAAACCACACTTTCTGTTGTTCAAATCATTTGTTTTATTTAGTATAGTATAAGCTTCTGTCTTAAGCATCCTAAATAATGCCATAGATTCCGTTTTTGAAAACTAGGAAACTTGAATGCAAAAAAGGGAAGCATGATGTAAGCTACAAACCTGGCATTCCAACTGATTGTAGACTACTAACGCCATAAATGAACCGCTGCGTCAAGGAGTTTTGATGAAAACAGTGGGGGGAAAAAACGTCTCTGATAATCACACACTGTTATCTATTACTGACTAGTAGATGTCACTTATTTGCATTGTGAACAGATAATGAAGCTCAGAGTAATGAACTGTTTTTCAGCCCAATTTGTCGAAAGCGCAGAAGCCTACAGAAAGCGCCGAAGCCTTCGGAAAGCCTTGGTTCCCATCACTAGATTATATGCCACTTCTGGCCTGCAAATCACATTATGGTGGCTTGCAAAGTGATGTGTAATTACTATTAGAATCGATCCAGAGTGGAAATATCAATAATTTTGAATTTTTATTCATTCACAAACTGCATTCAGAATGACTGCTAAATTTGGGAAGATTATGATATGAGCATCCTGGCATATATTATTTTATTATTGAATTATAGATTCTAACCTCCTGTACTCTACAGACTGGTCCATTTCTGCCCTTAACCCCTTCTCTTAGAGCCCTACCCCTTTTGCTGTTCAGAGATCAGAAAATAATTGTTCGGTGAAATAAATATACCAGAAGAGTCATCATATTCTTAACGCCAATCAGTTCCCATAAGATCCAACAATTATATAAGGCATTGGAGCTTTGGGAAGGTGCAAGAGGTGGAAATGGAACCAGGCCCCAAAGACCACCCAACACCCAGGTGACCTTTCCCCCAAATGAGAGGAAAGGTCAGATGAGGTAAACCCAAATCACATTATGCTGGCTTGCAAAGTGATGTGTAATTCATATTGGAATCCAGCCAGAGTGGGGATATCCAACATTTTGAATTGTATTAACTCTAGTTATCAACTCTATTTATTAACACCAACACTGGGGTTATTTTACACCACTGAGTGTTAATTTAACTCTTTACAGTGTTAATGTATCTCTTGAATCAATACTAGATATGTTAAACTGAAAAATCAACACAACCCAATTTTCTGTGTGCTATGAAAGAATCACACACATCTGCAGGCTTCCATACATTTCAAGAACTGTAGATGCCACATCAAGAACCCAACACTTAACTGAAAGGTTCTTTAGAGGTCTCCAAGGAACCTTAAGAGTTGAGGAAGAACCATTTAAAAACCTTAATTGTTTTCAGTGTGTGCTCAAAGTATGTGTGTGTCCAAACCCAAAGTGTGTGTGTGTGAGTCTGACCATTATGAAGGTTGTCACACAAGACTGAGGTTGAATATGAGGCATGAAGAGAAACGGGTATCCATGGCATCAGATACCCTGGAAATCTCACACCCATCTCTCTCTACTGTTCGGAGAATAAAAGCCCCACTCCCATCCATTCTCTTTATGGTCTAACACACAGTCACATGCTATGCATCTGCAGAATATGAACCTCTCACGCAACACAACACATCAAAGACATGAATACATAATGTACAGTGACATAAATATATAAATTAATCCACAATGCATGCCTGTGTTAAGGTCCAACAGGAGTTTTCTTACTGGTTTAGATCAGACATGTGTTTCCAACAGGATCTGCCTTTCACATTTCTTGTCGTATATTACTGAGGTTTTTCTCAGAAATGTCTAAGTTAACAACATCTGTAGTTACAGGACTAGCTCACTAATCTAACACCCTGTACTAAACACCATGAACTGAACCATGGTCCAGTTCCATTTCGGCCCCTGACCCCTTCTCTTAATGCTCAACTCTGTCTTTTTTCCCCAAATCCGTTTTGGACCACTGACTGTCCAAACAGCAAGTTACAAGTGACCATCAGATGTGTGTGTGGTCAGACAGCAGTCATTTACTGACAACTGTACGCTAGTTGTGGGTGTGTGTGCAGTGGTGTAGGCTGATTGGTGGTGGTGCTTGTGCTTCCTATCACTCAACATGATCAATTTAAAAAAATATATAATATTTGGCTAGCCACAGCAGTCAACTAGCTAGCTAGGTAGCTGTTTGGCGTTCTATCACATTCACTCATTTGATTGTAAACAATTAACAAGCTAATTAGCTACCACATGTTCTTGTCAAACTGTCAACAGAGTAGCAAGCAAGCAACAAGATATGCTGAATAAGAGTCTAAAAAACCCTTAAGGGCAAACAAATCAGATTTGACCGTTCAGATACAAGTCACATGGCCAGGAATTAGATTTATATCTGATTTCAAAACACCTATGAAGGTTGTTTGAAATGTGGCTTGAAATATCTGATTCCATGTGCTTTTTGGCTATTCAGACTGCAGGAAAAAGAACAGATTTGAAATAAGATGTGCAAATAAATAGGATTTTAATTACTTTTAACTGTCAATGTGGCTTTAGAGCCCTACCCTTTTTGCTGTTCACAGATCGGAAAGTAGTTGTTCGGTGAAATAAATATACCAGAAGAGTTCATCATATTCTTAACACCTAACAGTTCCCATCATTGAAAACAATTTAAGGCATTGGAGCTTTGGGAAGATGCATGAGGTGAAAATGGAATCAGGCCCCAAAGACCACCCAGTTGGCATCCCCCACATTTCCCATTCCTTTTTAGGAGATCCACTTTAGTTAATCTATCAGGTTGCTGTTCACATAATTTGTAATCAGGATATTTTTTCTCCATAGATGCTTCAAATCTAACTTCTCCAAGGATTAGGCAAACATGACCCACACTCACACACATGCAACCACTAATGTATGCACACTGTACACACTGTACACACATGTGGAAATAAATAGCTCAGCTAAGTAAATAATCTTCTAGCCACTTAAAGGTAACCGCAGGTCTCCCATTGGCTTTAGATCTCCCTTTCATCACCCCCTTTCTCCTTCCCGCACTCTGTCTCATTCTCTCTCTCACTCTCCTTCACTTGCTCCCTTCTCTCACCAATGATCTACTTCAGCAGTTTTTTATCATTAATCTGTGGCTGGCACAGTTGGGGTGTTTTTGGTGGTGATGGCATGTGTGTGTCCCAACATACTGTATGCCCTTTGCATGCACAGTTGATAGGCATTCCTTATGGTAAAACTATTCTGGCGCCGACAGAGATGGCCGCCTCGCTTCGCGTTCCTAGGAAACTATGCAGTTTTTTGTTTTTTTTACGTGTTATTTCTTACATTAGTACCCCAGGTCATCTTAGGTTTCATTACATACAGTCGAGAAGAACTACTGAATATAAGAGCAGCGTCAACTCACCATCAGTACGACCAAGAATATGACTTTCGCGAAGCGGATCCTGTGTTCTGCCTTTCACCCAGGACAACGGAATGGATCCCAGCCGGCGACCCAAAAAAACGACTTCGTAAAAGAGGGAAACGTAGCGGTCATCTGGTCAGACTCCGGAGACGGGCACATCGTGCACCACTCCCCAGTATACTTCTCGCCAATGTCCAGTCTCTTGACAACAAGGTTGATGAAATCCGAGCAAGGGTAGCATTCCAGAGGGACATCAGAGACTGTAACGTTCTTTGCTTCACGGAAACATGGCTCACTGGAGAGACGCTATCGGAGTCGGTGCAGCCAGCTGGTTTCTCCACGCATCGCGCCGACAGAAACAAACATCTTTCTGGTAAGAAGAGGGGCGGGGGCGTATGCCTTATGGCTAACGAGACGTGGTGTGGTCACAAAAGCATACAGGAACTCAAGTCCTTCTGTTCACCCGATTTAGAATTCCTCACAATCAAATGTCGACCGCATTATCTACCAAGGGAATTCTCTTCGATTATAATCACAGCCGTATATATTCCCCCCCAAGCAGACACATCGATGGCTCTGAACGAACTTTATTTGTCTCTTAGCAAACTGGAATCCATACATCCTGAGGCTGCATTCATTTTAGCTGGGGATTTTAACAAGGCTAATCTGAAAACAAGACTCCCTAAATTGTATCAGCATATCGATTGCGCAACCAGCGCTGGCAAAACCTTGGATCACTGCTATTCTAACTTCCGCGACGCATATAAGGCCCTGCCCCGCCCTCCTTTCGGAAAAGCTGACCACGACTCCATTTTGTTGATCCCTGCCTACAGACAGAAACTAAAACAAGAAGCTCCCACGCTGAGGTCTGTTCAACGCTGGTCCAACCAATCTGATTCCACACTCCAAGACTGCTTCCATCACGTGGACTGAGATATGTTTCGTATTGCGTCAGACAACAACATTGACGAATACGCTGATTCGGTGTGCGAGTTCATTAGAACGTGCGTTGAAGATGTCATTCCCATAGCAACGATTAAAACATTCCCAAACCAGAAACCGTGGATTGATGGCAGCATTCGCGTGAAACTGAAAGCGCGAACCACTGCTTTTAATCAGGGCAAGGTGACCGGAAACATGACCGAATACAAACAGTCTAGCTATTCCCTCCACAAGGCAATCAAACAAGCTAAGCGTCAGTATAGAGACAAAGTAGAATCTCAATTAAACGGCTCAGACACAAGAGGTATGTGGCAGGGTCTACAGTCAATCATGGATTACAAAAAGAAAACCAGCCCCGTCACGGACCAGGATGTCTTGCTCCCAGGCAGACTAAATAACTTTTTTGCCCGCTTTTTGGACAATACAGTACCACTGACACGGCCTGCAACCAAAACATACATTTACATTTTACATTTAAGTCATTTAGCAGACGCTCTTATCCAGAGCGACTTACAAATTGGTGCGTTCACCTTAAGACATCCAGTGGAACAGCCACTTTACAATAGTGCATCTAAATCTTTTAAGGGGGGAGGGGGTGAGAAGGATTACTTTATCCTATCCTAGGTATTCCTGAAAGAGGTGGGGTTTCAGGTGTCTCCGGAAGGTGGTGATTGACTCCGCTGTCCTGGCGTCGTGAGGGAGTTTGTTCCACCATTGGGGGGCCAGAGCAGCGAACAGTTTTGACTGGGCTGCGCGGGAACTGTACTTCCTCAGTGGTAGGGAGGCGAGCAGGCCAGAGGTGGATGAACGCAGTGCCCTTGTTTGGGTGTAGGGCCTGATCAGAGCCTGGAGGTACTGAGGTGCCGTTCCCCTCACAGCTCCGTAGGCAAGCACCATGGTCTTGTAGCGGATGCGAGCTTCAACTGGAAGCCAGTGGAGAGAGCGGAGGAGCGGGGTGACGTGAGAGAACTTGGGAAGGTTGAACATGCGGCCTCTCCTTCACTGCAGCCGAGGTGAGTAAAACATTTAAACGTGTTAACCCTCGCAAGGCTGCAGGCCCAGACGGCATCCCCAGCCGCGCCCTCAGAGCATGCGCAGACCAGCTGGCTGGTGTGTTTACGGACATATTCAATCAATCCCTATCCCAGTCTGCTGTTCCCACATGCTTCAAGAGGGCCACCATTGTTCCTGTTCCCAAGAAAGCTAAGGTAACTGAGCTAAACGACTCACTTCCGTCATCATGAAGTGCTTTGAGAGACTAGTCAAGGACCATATCACCTCCACCCTACCTGACACCCTAGACCCACTCCAATTTGCTTACCGCCCAAATAGGTCCACAGACGATGCAATCTCAACCACACTGCACACTGCCCTAACCCATCTAGACAAGAGGAATATCTATGTGAGAATGCTGTTCATCGACTACAGCTCGGCATTTAACACCATAGTACCCTCCAAGCTCGTCATCAAGCTTGAGACCCTGGGTCTCGACCCCGCCCTGTGCAACTGGGTACTGGACTTCCTGACGGGCCGCCCCCAGGTGGTGAGGGTAGGCAACAACATCTCCACCCCGCTGATCCTCAACACTGGGGCCCCACAAGGGTGCGTTCTGAGCCCTCTCCTGTACTCCCTGTTCACCCACGACTGCGTGGCCACGCACGCCTCCAACTCAATCATCAGTTTGCGGACGACACAACAGTGGTAGGCTTGATTACCAACAACGACGAGACGGCCTACAGGGAGGAGGTGAGGGCCCTCGGAGTGTGGTGTCATGAAAATAACCTCACACTCAACGTCAACAAAACTAAGGAGATGATTGTGGACTTCAGGAAACAGCAGAGGGAACACCCCCCCTATCCACATCGATGGAACAGTAGTGGAGAGGCTAGCAAGTTTTAAGTTCCTCGGCATACACATCACAGACAAACTGAATTGGTCCACCCACACAGACAGCATCGTGAAGAAGGCGCAGCAGCGCCTCTTCAACCTCAGGAGGCTGAAGAAATTCGGCTTGTCACCAAAAGCACTCACAAACTTCTACAGATGCACAATCGAGAGCAGCCTGTCGGGCTGTATCACCGCCTGGTACGGCAACTGCTCCGCCCACAACCGTAAGGCTCTCCAGAGGGTAGTGAGGTCTGCACAACGCATCACCGGGGGCAAACTACATGCCCTCCAGGACACCTACACCACCCGATGTTACAGGAAGGCCATAAAGATCATCAAGGACAACAACCACCCGAGCCACTGGCTGTTCACCCCGCTATCATCCAGAAGGCGAGCTCAGTACAGGTGCATCAAAGCTGGGACCGAGAGACTGAAAAACAGCTTCTATCTCAAGGCCATCAGACTGTTAAACAGCCACCACTAACATTGAGTGGCTGCTGCCAACACACTGACTCAACTCCAGCCACTTTAATAATGGGAATTGATGGGAAATGATGTAAAATATATCACTAGCCACTTTAAACAATGCTACCTAATATAATGTTTACATACCCTACATTATTCATCTCTTATGTATACGTATATACTGTACTCTATATCATCTACTGCATCTTTATGTAATACATGTATCACTAGCCACTTTAACTATGCCACTTTGTTTACATACTCATCTCATATGTATATACTGTACTCGATACCATCTACTGTATCTTGCCTATGCCGCTCTGTACCATCACTCATTCATATATCTTTATGTACATATTCTTTATCCCCTTACACTTGTGTGTATAAGACAGTAGTTTTGGAATTGTTAGTTAGATTACTTGTTGGTTATTACTGCATTGTTGGAACTAGAAGCACAAGCATTTCGCTACACTCGCATTAACATCTGCTAACCATGTGTATGTGACAAATAACATTTCATTTGATTTGAACTACAAGTACAGTTGAGGGAGCGTGTGGAGGCACCCCTGTTTGACAGGGGAGGACCCAGATAAAACAAACCGAATTGGGCTGAAGATGGAGGGATGAAGAAGAAGGTATGAGCGGAGGGATTAGATGGGTAATAACAGGAAAGGAAAGAGGCAGGACAATAAACCACTCTATCAAACCAAACTAGATTTATTGACTAATGGATAAAGACTCTCAATTGACAGAGTACAAAAAGTCAATTCAAAAAGGACTTCACTACAATTCAAATGAGAAATGTCTCATGAGCATCCTCAATAGGTCAACAGCTTTTCTAGAGGTAGTGTTATGCTATGGGGGAAGGTCACCCAGCTACCACATTTGGATCCTTGGAAGTTGTGGGAACATACCTTTTTGGTTTCCCATTGGTTCTGGGAAGGAAGCCAAGTTTTCTGACTGGTAAAATTGAAAGTTTGTTAAAAATGTTCTGAGAATGGAAGTGAACATTTTGCCAGTCCTGGGAATTTATTTTTGCCAGTCCTGGGTTTATTTAACGCTCTGAGAAAGAAAATTATAGGTTATGGAAAGGTTTTTTAATACCTTCCTTTTCAAAGGATACCCCATCTCACAGGAAACAAGCACTCATTAAGATCAGGTGTGACCAATTAGTTGGCCACACCTGAACACACTTAGTAAGAGAGAGAAAAGTGAGTTGTATTGATGCTGAGAACGGAATGTATATTTCAAATAACATTCTTAAAGTACTTAAAAAAAATGTAATACCCCTTTTTCTACCTATTTTTGTGGTATCCAATTGGTAGTTACAGTCTTGTCCCATCGTTGTAACTGCCGTACAAACTCAGGAGAGGCAAAGGTCGAGAGCCTCGCATCCTACGAAACACAACCCAGCCAAGCTTGACACAATGCCCGCTTAACCCGGAAGCCAGCCACACCAATGTGTCCGAGTAAAAACCTGGCGACTGTTTCAGCGTGCATTGTGCCCGACAGGAGTCGCTAGTGCGCGATGGGACAAGAACATGCCTCCTGGCCAAACCCTCCCCTGACCCAGATGACTCTGGGCCAATTGTGTGCCGCCCCATGGGTCGCCCGGTCACGGCCAGTTGCAACAGAGCCTGGACTCGAACCATGATCTTTGGTCTAAGGCACTGAGATCACTGCGCCACATGGGAAGCCTAAGGTTCTTCAAACTATGAGAACATGACTCTAAATAGAAACATGAGAAAATCTGTAGGAAATGTTATGCTGAAGTACTGAAATTGCCACAGAAAAAAAGTTGTTGCTTAACGTTCTCTCAGCCAGTTGGAGAACGTTCCTAGAATGTTACCAACATTTAAATTAAACATAACTACGTTTGAAATTTTAGAAAACGATCTGTTAAAGTAAGGAAATACGCCCCCCCCAAAAAAGAAATATAATTTTGTCAAGTTCCTTAAATGTCAAGAAACTATCCTGCACCATTCCCAGAAAGTTGTGGGAAGGTTGTATGCAAAATAACCATAGGACAACCACGCTCTGACCAAGCTCTTAGAAACATATGGTTCTCAGAACATTATGTGCTCGCTGGGTAGTGTTAGGACATAGACGAACACACAATCCAGGATACACTTCCTCACCACATCCCCAGGTGGCAGCAACCTGGTCTAGGGTCTGAGCCAAAGCTTGATAAGCACATCAGATGCTGCCAATTAGGGTGATTGTCAGTCAGAGTCTATTTTTGAGACTCGAGTTTGGGCATGCCTTTGGAATTTTTCCATTTTGTACATATTTAAGTTTCGTCACCATCTGAACAAATAATAATCCTCTTGGACTGGCCGACCACGAGGTCAAGACGGAGCTGGCCTTGAAGACGGCGCTGGCCCCGAACTATGATTTCTCACATAAACATTCTTTACGTCACAGTCCATGTAACTTGGCCTAGGACCCCTAGACAAAGCGAATGCAACAATATCCATAGGCTAGTTATTGGGCTCATAACAGTAATGAGTGATATAAAAACCAATACAAAAGGAAAACAGCCAAGTCCGCCACAGAATTTCCTGACTCTGTCCATCTGTCCAGCCTCACTGTCTCATAAAGCGATCACCAAACAATGTCCTATTTTATGGAAAGCACCACAGCCGATGAAACAATGCTTAACTAAACAGAACACACATAATCACACAGACACACTCACACAGAGAGAGTACAACATTCCCTCAGCTTTGACTTTATGCCTTAATGGGAATCGTGCAAATGTGTGAGGCCTGGTATGTGTATGCACTTGTGTGTGGAATGAAGTTATACTGATCCAGGAACAGACTTTGCCCAGAGAGGGTCAGGGAGGTTGGGAGGGTTACTGGGGTGAGGGCGGCACCTCTCAAATATGAGTGGGACCTCATTTATGACCGCATGCTACATACACACACACACACACACAGGCTGCAGCTCAAACAGTGACCTAGGAGCCCCATTCCATTCCTCCACACATGGGCTTCTCATCTGAGGCTCCTAGCTGCTTCCTGATAACCAGTACAATGGCTACTTCCCCTAATTGTTACTGCAGGGTACTCTTTATAACACACACATTATTTTGGCAGAGGATGTGGCGGCCATTTTCCTGGCCTTATCGCCACTAGACATCTCCCCCTCCTTGCACCGGACACAGGCCTTCCTCCCCATTAAAGGGTAAGAAGCATGAGTTTTTATTCAGCAATGTAACAACAGTGTGGTCAAAGACTTAGTAACTTGTAGTAACGATCTGGTTATCTATAAGTAAGAACATAGCTATGTTTTGGGGTTATTACATATTTATTAACTGATTTCTGGATGTCTTCTAAACTATTCATAATGCACTATTCCTCAACGTCATACGGATAATCTACTCTGTGCTACCTACCCTTTAACAGAGCACTTAGGTGGGTCACTCACGTCTATGCCTGTCAACTCTTCGGGTGACCCAAAAACACATATGCGCATGGACTGTATGTCCGCACAGGCGCAAGCATGTACAAATATGATTGCATGGACGCTCACACACATACATACACTAGGGCATTCACACGCCTACAAACATTTCCCCTAGCATTCAATAAGGAGGACTTCCCACACATAAACAAAAATGCAATACATTTCTCCATTGACGCAGGATATGGAATGCTGGACCTGAGTACTACTTTACAACTACAGTCTGCCTTCATTATATTACAGAAAAACTTGATCGACTTGAAATTAGTATTGAATGCAGGTGAAACTAAGTTTATGTTGTTCTCCAGAGCACATAAAAATAACTCTGATTTAAGCATATGTACTTTGGAGGGTGTCTATATTGACTGTGTCCCTGCTTATAAGAATCTGGGCATCTGGATAGATGAAAACCTGTCTTTTAAAAAGCATATTGATGAGTTAGTTAAGAAGCTGATAATAGAAATAGGTCCTGCCACTCGATAAATAGTAGAAAGCAGATTATTCAGTCGATGTTCCTATCGGTCCTAGACTATGGCGACATCATCTACATGAACGCAGCGGCTACTTCATTAAAGCCGTTAGATGCAGTTTTTCATAGCACACTGTGCTTCATTACGGGCGACAGGTTCAGCATTCATCACTGCATTCTCTACCAGAAAGTTGGTTGGCCCTCTGTGATGTCATCACTGCATTCTCTACCAGAAAGTTGGTTGGCCCTCTGTGATGTCATCACTGCATCCTCAACCAGAAAGTTGGTTGGCCCTCTGTGATGTCATCACTGCATTCTCTACCAGAAAGTTGGTGGGCCATCTGTGATGTCATCACTGCATTCTCTACCAGAAAGTTGGTTGGCCCTCTGTGATGTCATCACTGCATTCTCTACCAGAAAGTTGGTTGGCCCTCTGTGATGTCATCACTGCATCCTCTACCAGAAAGTTGGTTGGCCCTCTGTGATGTCATCACTGCATTCTCTACCAGAAAGTTGGTTGGCCCTCTGTGATGTCATCACTGCATTCTCTACCAGAAAGTTGGTTGGCCCTCTGTGATGTCATCACTGCATTCTCTACCAGAAAGTTGTGATGTCATTGGCCTCTACCAGAAAGTTGGATGTCTGTGATGTCATCACTGCATTCTCTACCAGAAAGTTGGTTGGCCCTCTGTGATGTCATCACTGCATTCTCTACCAGAAAGTTGGTTGGCCCTCTGTGATGTCATCACTGCATTCTCTACCAGAAAGTTGGTTGGCCCTCGGTGATGTCATCACTGCATTCTCTACCAGAAAGTTGGTTGGCCCTCTGTGATGTCATCACTACATTCTCTACCAGAAAGTTGGTTGGCCCTCTGTGATGTTATCACTACATTCTCTACCAGAAAGTTGGTTGGCCCTCTTTGATGTGACATAGGTTGATACATTGCTATGTTTTCATTTATAAAGCCCTTTTACAAAAAGTCCCACTGTACCTAACCTAACATCATTACTAAACTTTAGACATACGAGTTACCACACCCGATCTCAGGGATGGCTAACTCTGGAAATGTATTTTGTCTCTACCAAGTTAGGTAAATCATCTTTTCGTTTTTTGAAAACGTATTTGTGGAAAAAAAATATATATATATATATATTTTTCACCTTTATTTAACCAGGTAGGCTAGTTGAGAGCAAGTTCTCATTTACAACTGCGCCCTGGCCAAGATAAAGCAAAGCAGTGCGACACAAAGTTAGTTGCACATGGAATAAACAAGTCAATAATACAATAGAAAAAGTCTATACACAGTGTGTGCAAATGAGGTAGGATAAGGGAGGTAAGGCCATAGTGGCAAAATAATTACAATATAGCAATTAAACACAGGAGTGAAAGATGTGCAGAAGATGAATGCAAGTAGAGATACTGGGGTACAAAGAAGCAAAATAAATAAATAACAGTATGGGGATGAGGTAGTTGGATGGGCTATTTACAGATGGGCTATGTACAGGTGCAGTGATCTGTGAGCTGCTCTGACAGCTGGTGCGTAGAGTGTTGGAGGCTATTTTGTAAATTACATCGCCGAAGTCAAGGATCGGTAGGATAGTCCGTTTTATGAGGGTATGTTTGGCAGCATGAGTGAAGGATGCTTTGTTGCGAAATAGGAAGCCAATTCTAGATTTAATTTTGATGTGGGTCTGGAAGGAGAGTTTACAGTCTAACCAGAGACCTAGGTATTTGTAGTTGTTCACGTATTCTAAGTCAGAGCCGTCCAGAGTAGTGATGCTGGACAGGCGGGCAGGTGCAGGTAGCGATCGGTTGAAGAGCATGCATTTAGTTTTAATTGTATTGAAGAGCAATTGGAGGCCACGGAAGGGGAGTTGTATGGCATTGAAGCTTGCCTGGAGGGTTGTTAACACAGTGTCCAAAGAAGGGCCAGAAGTATACAGAATGGTGTCGTCTGCGTAGAGGTGGATCAGAGGATTACCAGCAGCAAGGGCGACATCACTGATTTATACAGAGAAGAGAGTCGGCCTGAGAATTGATCCCTGTGGCACCCCCATAGAGACTGCCAGA
Source organism: Oncorhynchus nerka (assembly GCF_034236695.1). Lineage (NCBI taxonomy): Eukaryota > Metazoa > Chordata > Actinopteri > Salmoniformes > Salmonidae > Oncorhynchus > Oncorhynchus nerka. The sequence continues at coordinate 24,960,392 of NC_088396.1, forward strand.
GGTCCGGACAACAGGCATTCCGATTTGACACACTGAACTCTGTCTGAGAAGTAGTTGGTGAACCAGGCGAGGCAGTCATTTGAGAAACCAAGGTTGTTGAGTCTGCCGATAAGAATATGGTGATTGACAGAGTCGAAAGTCTTGGCCAGGTCGATGAATACAGCTGAATAGTATTGTCTCGATTCGATGGCGGTTATGATATCGTTTAGGATCTTGAGCGTGGCTGAGGTACACCCATGACCAGCTCGGAAACCAGATTGCATAGCAGAGAAGGTACGTTGGGATTTGAAATGGTCGGTGATCTGTTTGTTAACTTGGCTTTCGAAGACCTTAGAAAGGCAGGGTAGGATAGATATAGGTCTGTAGCAGTTTGGGTCTAGAGTGTCTCCCCCTTTGAAGAGGGGGATGACCGCGGCAGCTTTCCAATCTTTGGGGATCTCAGACGATACGAAAGAGAGGTTGAACAGGCTAGTAACAGGGGTTGCAACAATTTTGGCAGATCATTTTAGAAAGAGAGGGTCCATATTGTCTAGCCCGGCTGATTTGTAGGGGTCCAGATTTTGCAGCTCTTTCAGAACATCAGCTGTCTGGATTTGGGTGAAGGAGAAATGGGGGAGGCTTGGGCAAGTTGCTGTGGGGGGTGCATTGCTGTTGACTGGAGTAGGGGTAGCTAGGTGGAAAGCATGGCCAGCCATAGAGAAATGCTTATTGAAATGTTCAAGTATTGTGGATTTATCGGTGGTGACAGTGTTTCCCAGCCACAGTGCCGTGGGCAGCTGGGAGGAGGTGCTCTTATTCTCCATGAACTTTACAGTGTCCCAGAACTTGCTGGAGTTTGTGCTACAGGATGCAAATTTCTGTTTGAGAAAGCTAGCCTTTGCTTTCCTAACTACCTGTGTATATTGGTTCCTAACTTCCCTGAAAAGTTGCATATCGCGGGGGCTATTCGATACTAATGCAGAACGCCACAAGATGTTTTTGTGCTGATCAAAGGCAGTCAGGTCTGGAGTGAATCAAGGGCAGTCAGGTCTGGAGTGAATCAAGGGCAGTCAGGTCTGGAGTGAATCAAGGGCAGTCAGGTCTGGAGTGAATCAAGGGCAGTCAGGTCTGGAGTGAATCAAGGGCAGTCAGGTCTGGAGTGAATCAAGGGCAGTCAGGTCTGGAGTGAATCAAGGGCAGTCAGGTCTGGAGTCAATCTTCAAAATGTTTTGGAATGTGATGTTTTGGTTATTTTAGGCCAATTCAATACGCTGATTAAGGACCTTTTTTACTAATGAATGTCTTTATTTTATGACCGTGTTTTTCTTTCTGCTTGCATTTTGTATTTTTATTTTGGGGTGTGTATTTTCTGTCATTCATGTAATTCAGGGATCATCTGTAAAAGAGACCTTGGTCTCAGTATGACTCCCTGATCAAATAAAATAACCCAGCATTCACAGCAGGCCAGACTCATCCTGGTCACTACCACGATCCTCTACTACATGGCCTAGTGGTCACTGTACCTCTTTTTTTGTTACTAGAATACTGCTTTAGGTCAGTTACTATTTTCCTCCTCGAGGACAACTGTTGATTTTACAGCAGGAGTATTCACATACTACAAGCAGCACTAATGTTAATTGTTATGTAGTTAAGAAGCCAATAATCACTAGAGCAGACTGTTTGCCAGGTTAAAGATTCTACACCCAGAAATATCCTGTTCCTCCGCCCACAGAACCCCTGATCAAACACGCTTCCCATCAACTCAGGCATCTGCTTCCCGCCAATATGAGACACATCTGTAAATGTATTCTCCAAATGGAGAATCACAAGACATTCCAAGGGTCCTACTCTGAATATCCTGTTAACATTACTGCCTCCAAACATTTGCAGGTAGGTCAAATATAAAACCCCAGTGTGTGTGTGTGTGTGTGTGTGTGCATTTTCCCTCAACACATTAACCCCAAAAAAGTATGGCATTTCCATGGAGACCAAACAACAGGAAATCATAATGAAATATGATATCCCATTGCATTGTGGTCCATATCCCTGAGACCTTGGCTTCTGGCACAGTAGGGTCAAACAGTCAAGACTAATGCACATGGCCTTGCTCATGTACATAAGGGACTATAGCTCTCCTTATTACCACACCATATCTCAATTAGTGAGATAGAGAGCAGCCTTCTTCCCTATGCAGTCCCACATCTGTTTGGCTACAAAGGAACATAAATATAATGGTAATAGATGATTAAATCTCACAGGCAAACATCTTAACAAGGAGGCATTGGGGTAAAGCTGGGGGATTTCCGGATATACTAGAAGGATATACTAGAATATCGAGAGTGCAGCTGCTGTGATTCCTGGGAAAGAGTTGTACTGTAGGGGGAAAACATTGGTCAGGGAGATCAGATGGGAATGAGATACTAAACAGATGACATGCTATAGGACGTTCTATGGTCAGTTAATATGTCTAAGCATCTAATCCCTCTGTGCTGAATGACTACCGCCCTGTCGCCTTGGCATCCTTAGTAATGAAATGCCTTGAGAAAATTGTGAAAAGTCATATTCTCAGCGTCACCCAGAAGCTCCTCGACTCATTTCAGTTTGCCTGTCAGCCCAGTAGAGGAGTTGATGATGCCATTCTTACTCTCCTCAACATGGTCTACAGAGGGTGCCAAATCCCATGTCAGGGTATTGTTTGTGGACTTTTACACAATCCAGCCTTACATTCTGGCACAGAGACTCATTCGGGACTTCTCCTAAGATGTGGAGCTGGTTTTGTGGCTGTTGGACTTTCTGTGCCAACGGTCACATCGGGTCAAAATAGGTCCCCACATGTAAAAACATATGCAACACCAACACAGGCTCTCCTCAGGGATGTGTTTTGTCCCCACTCCTGTACATCTTGTACACTAACAGTTGTACTAGTTCCCATCCTGACAGACACTTCGTTAAGTTCGCTGAAAACCACTACTAAAAGGACACCTAAAAGAAGAAGAGACTTGCTTGGGACAAGAAACATGAGCAATGGACATTAGACTGGTGGAAATTTGTCCGTCGGTCTCAAATCCAAATTTGAGATTTTTGGGTCCAACCGCCATGTCTTTGTAAGACAGGGTGTGGGTGAACAGATGATCTCCGAATGTGTGTTTCCCACCGTAAATCATGAAGGAGGAGGTGTTGTGGGGTGGGGGTGCTTTTCTGGTGACACTGTCTGTGATTGATTTAGAATTCAAGGGGTTATTAACCGTTATGGCTACCACAGCATTCTGCAGCGATACACCATCCCATCTGGTTTGGGCTTAGTGGGACTGTCATTTGTTTTTCAACTGGACAATGACCCAACACACCTCCAGGCTGTGTAAGGGCTCTATGACCAAGAAGGAGAGTGATGGAGTGCTGCATTAGATGATGTGACTTCCACAATCCCCCGACCTCAACCAAATTGTGATGATTTGGGATGAGTCGAACCGCAGAGTGAAGGAAAAGCAGCCAACAAGTGCTCAGCATATGTGGGAACTCCTTCAAAACTGTTGGAAAAGTATTCCAGGTGAAGCTGGTTGAGAGAATGCCAAGAGTGTGCAAAAGTATCATCAAGGCTGTTGAAGAATCTCAAATATAAAACATATTTGGATTTGTTTTACACTTTTTTTGTTTGCTACATGATTCCATGTGTGTATTTTTCATAGTTTTCATGTCTTCACTATTATTCTACAATGTAGAAAAGAGCAAAAATAAAGAAAAACTCTTGAATGAGTAGGTGTTCTAAAACTTTTGAATAGTAGTGTATTTATATGATATCATCTACTTTGGCAAGGAATGAATACATATGATTTTGATATGTATAACATGTATGCTATGTAAAAAGCTTAATAATATTCACCTGACTTAAAATTTGAAAAGGGCACAGTAGCCACATTGACATTCACTGAATCTGAAAAAGTTCCATTGCTGAACTGAACACAGGGTAGTCTTGGATGCTGCCTGACCAAAAATATCCTGTGTTCTGTCCTTGTATCACTGGTATCAGAGGCTTGGCCAGAAGCAGCACAATACACAGAGGGCCTGAGCCATGTCACATGCTTTTCATCAGGCAAAATCTGATAAGAGACTAGGACAACAAGCCTCTTTATCTGGCCCAGAAAATCACTTTATGATATTCAATATCTTATTGTAGATCAGAACCCTCAGACCTCCTGACCATATCTGGCACAAACATTACTGATCAGGGGCAAACAGGACCACACTCAGTATCTGGATAATATGTGTGAAATGTTTGATAGTATATGTGATATCAACAGATTGGTATTTTCTGGGTGACCTCAAGATTGACTGGCTTTCCTCAAGCTGCCTACTCAAGAAAAAGCTTCAAACTTTCAGTGCCTGCAACCTGGTTCAGGTTATCAGTAAACCTACTAGGGTATTTACAAACAGCACAGGAATGAAATCATCTTTACTAATGATGCAGAAATCTGCTCCAAAGCAATCCAAATCCATCGGATGCAGCTTTTGACATGATCGATTATAGTCTGCTGCTGGAAAAATGTGTTTTGGCTTTACTGTCGAACAGAACAAAGGGTGTTCTTTAATGGAAGGCTCTCCAAAATAATCCAGGCAGAGTCAGGCATTCCCCATGGCAGCTGTCTAGGCCTCTTACTTTTTTCAATCTTCCCTAATGACCTGCCACTGTCTCTAAGTAAAGCATGGGTGTCTATGTATGCTGATGACTCAACACTATACACATCAGCTACCACAGTAAATTAAATCACTGCAACACTTAACAAAGAGCTGCAGTCAGTTTCGGAATGGGTGGGAAGAAATAAGTCAGTTCTAAATATTTTTACAAAACTAAACATCGTATTTGGGACAAATCATTCACTAAACCCTAAACCTGAACTAAATCTTGTAATGAATCACGTGGAAATGGATTAAGGTGAGGAGTCTAAACTACTAATAGTAACCCTGGAGTGTAAACTGTCATGATCAAAATATATTGATGCAATGGTAGCTAAGATAGGGAGAGTTGTGTTCATAATAAAGCGCAGCTCTGTCTTCTTAACAATGCTATTAACAAGGCAGGTCCAACAGGCCTTAGTTTTGTTACACCTGGACTACTGTCCAGTCGTGTGGTCAGGTGCCACAAAGAGGGACTTAGGAAAAATACAATTGGCCCAGAATAGGGAAGAACGGCTGGCCCTTAAATGTATGCGGAGGGCTAACTTGTATTTGTGAGAAGTATTGACATGTTGAATGCACTGAGCTGTCTGTTTTAAACTACTAGCACACAGCTCAGACACCCATGCATACCCCATAAGACCTGCCACCAGAGGTCTCTTCACAAATCCAGAACAGACTATGGGAGGCGCACAGTACTATACTGAACAAAAATATGATTGCAACATGTAACGTGTTTGTCCCATGTTAAATCAACTGAAATAAAAGATCCCAGAAATGTTCCATAAGCACAAAAAAACGTATTTCTCTCAAGACACATTTGTTTACATCTCTTAGTGAGCATTTATCCTTCGCCAACAAAATGCATCCACCTAACAGGTGTGGCATATCAAAAAGATGATTAAACAGAATGATCCTTACACAGGCACACCTTGTGCTGGGGACAATAAAAGACCACTTTAAAATGTGCAGTTTTGTCACACAACACAATGCCACAGATGTCTCAAGTTTTGAAGGAGCGTACAATTAGCATGTGGAGCGCAGGAATGTCCACCAGAGCTGATGCCAGAACATTGAATGTTAATTTCTCTCCCATAAGCTGCCTCCAACGTTGTTTTAGAGAATATTGTGATACGTCCAACTGGCCTCACAACTGCAGACCACGTGTATGGCGTCGTGTGGGCGAGCGGTTTGCTGATGTCAACGTTTTGAAAAGAGTGCCTCATGGTGGCAGTGGTGGTTATGGTATGGGCAGGCATAAGCTACAGAACACAACGAACACAATTGCATTTTAGAGAATGGCAATTTGAATGCAGAGATACTTTGAGATACTCATTGTTGTGCCATTCATCCGCCGCCATCACCTCATGTTTTCGTATGATAACGCACGGCCCCATGTCACAAGGTTCTGTACACAATTGCTGGAAGCTGAAAATGTCCAAGTTCTTCCATGGCCTGCATACTCACCAGACATGTCACCAATTGAGCATGTGTGGGATGCTCTGGATCGACATGTATGATGGTGTGTTCCAGTTCCCGACAGTATCCAGCAACTTTGCACAGCCATTTAAAAAGGAGTGGGAAAATATTCCATAGGCCATAATCAACAGCCTGATCAACTCTATGGCTGTTTTGTTTGAGGACAAAAATGTTGACAGCTGTGCCATACAGGTGTGTATGGTAATTCCCGACTCATGGTGTATGAACTAATACACAAAACAAAGCTTGATTCAACAGTTGTTAATTCAAGCTCATGATCGGTAATAGTTATTACTGAAAACACTAGACAGATATCCTAACTCTCCAAAATGTTGTGTGTGTGTGTGTGTGTGTGTGTGTGTGTATATACACTGCTCAAAAAAATAAAGGGAACACTTAAACAACACAATGTAACTCCAAGTCAATCACACTTCTGTGAAATCAAACTGTCCACTTAGGAAGCAACACTGATTGACAATACATTTTACATGCTGTTGTGCAAATGGAATAGACAACAGGTGGAAATTATAGGCAATTAGCAAGACACCCCCAATAAAGGAGTGGTTCTGCAGGTAGTGACCACAGACCACTTCTCAGTTCCTATGCTTCCTGGCTGATGTTTTGGTCACTTTTGAATGCTGGCGGTGCTTTCACTCTAGTGGTAGCATGAGACGGAGTCTACAACCCACACAAGTGGCTCAGGTAGTGCAGCTCATCCAGGATGGAACATCAATGCGAGCTGTGACAAGAAGGTTTGCTGTGTCTGTCAGCGTAGTGTCCAGAGCATGGAGGCTCTACCAGGAGACAGGCCAGTACATCAGGAGACGTGGAGGAGGCCGTAGGAGGGCAACAACCCAGCAGTAGGACCGCTACCTCCGCCTTTGTGCAAGGAGGAGCAGGAGGAGCACTGCCAGAGTCCTGCAAAATGAACTCCAGCAGGCCACAAATGTGCATGTGTCTGCTCAAGCAGTCAGAAACAGACTCCATGAGGGTGGTATGAGGGCCCGACGTCCACAGGTGGGGGTTGTGCTTACAGCCCAACACCGTGCAGGACGTTTGGCATTTGCCAGAGAACACCAAGATTGGCAAATTCACCACTGGCGCCTTGTGCTCTTCACAGATGAAAGCAGGTTCACACTGAGCACATGTGACAGACGTGACAGAGTCTGGAGACGCCGTGGAGAACATTCTGCTGCCTGCAACATCCTCCAGCATGACCGGTTTGGCGGTGGGTCAGTCATGGTGTGGGGTGGCATTTCTTTGGGGGGCCGCACAGCCCTCCATGTGCTCACCAGAGGTAGCCTGACTGCCATTAGGTACTGAGATAAGATCCTCAGACCCCTTGTGAGACCATATGCTGGTGCGGTTGGCCCTCGGTTCCAGGGCCAACCGCAATGCTAGACCTGCTGGAGTGTGTCAGCAGTTCCTGCAAGAGGAAGGCATTGATGCTATGGACTGGCCCGCCCGTTCCCCAGACCTGAATCCAATTGAGCACATCTGGGACATCATGTCTCGCTCCATTGCACCACAGACTGTCCAGGAGTTGGCGAATGCTTTAGTCCAGGTCTGGGAGGAGATCCCTCAGGAGACCATCCGCCACCTCATCAGGAGCATGCCCAGGCGTTGTAGGGAGGCCATACAGGCATGTGGAGGCCACACACACTACTGAGCCTCATGTTGACTTGTTTTAAGGACATTACATCAAAGTTGGATCAGCCTGCAGTGTGGTTTTCCACTTTAATTTTGAGTGTGACTCCAAATCCAGACCTCCATGGGTTGATAAATTTGATTTCCATTGATCATTTTTGTGTGATTTTGTTGTCAGCACATTCAACTATGTAAAGAAAAAAGTATTTAATAAGAATATTTCATTCATTCAGATCTAGGATGTGTTATTTTAGTGTTCCCTTTATTTTTTTTGAGCAGTGTATATACAGTACCAGTTAAAAGTTTGGACACACCTACTCATTCAAGGGTTTTCTTTGTTTTTACTATTTTCTACATTGTATAATAATAGTGAAGACATCAAAACAATGAAATAACACATATGGAATCATGTAATAACTAAAAAAGTGTAAAACAAATCAAAATATATTTTAGATTTTTCAAAGTAGCCACCCTTTGCCTTGATGACAGCGTTGCACACTCTTGGCATTCTCTCAACCTGCTTCACCTGCTATGCTTTTCCAACAGTCTTGAAGGAGTTCCCACATATTTTTTTTATTTTTGTTTATTTCACCTTTATTTAACCAGGTAGGCAAGTTGAGAACAAGGTCTCATTTACAATTGCGACCTGGCCAAGATAAAGCAAAGCAGTTCGACACCAACAACGACACAGAGTTACACATGGAGTAAAACAAACATACAATCAATAATACAGTAGAAACAAGTCTATATATGATGTGAGCAAATGAGGTGAGATAAGGGAAGTAAAGGCAAAAAAGGCCTTGGTGTCAAAATAAATACAATATAGCAAGTAAAACACTGGAATGGTAGATTTGCAGTGGAAGAATGTGCAAAGTAGAAATAAAAATAATGGGGTGCAAAGGAGCAAAATAAATAAATAAATACAGTAGGGAAAGAGGTAGTTGTTTGGGCTAAATTATAGGTGGGCTATGTACAGGTGCAGTAATCTGTGAGCTGCTCTGACAGCTGGTGCTTAAAACTAGTGAGGGAGATAAGTGTTTCCAGTTTCAGAGATTTTTGTAGTTCGTTCCAGTCATTGGCAGCAGAGAACTGTAAGGAGAGGCGGCCAAAGAAAGAATTGGTTTTGGGGGTGACCAGAGAGATATACCTGCTGGAGCGCGTGCTACAGGTGGGTGATGCTATGGTGACCAGCGAGCTGAGATAAGGGGGGACTTTACCTAGCAGGGTCTTGTAGATGACATGGAGACAGTGGGTTTGGCGACGAGTATGAAGCGAGGGCCAGCCAACGAGAGCATACAGGTCGCAATGGTGGATAGTATATGGGGCTTTGGTGACAAAACGGATGGCACTGTGATAGACTGCATCCAATTTGTTGAGTAGGGTATTGGAGGCTATTTTGTAAATGACATCGCCGAAGTCGAGGATTGGTAGGATGGTCAGTTTTACAAGGGTATGTTTGGCAGCATGAGTGAAGGATGCATTGTTGCGAAATAGGAACCCAATTCTAGATTTAACTTTGGGTTGGAGATGTTTGATGTGGGTCTGGAAGGAGAGTTTACAGTCTAACCAGACACCTAGGTATTTGTAGTTGTCCACGTATTCTAAGTCAGAGCCGTCCAGAGTAGTGATGTTGGACAGGCGGACAGGTGCAGGCAGAGATCGGTTGAAGAGCATGCATTTAGTTTTACTTGTATTTAAGAGCAATTGGAGGCCACGGAAGGAGAGTTGAATGGCATTGAAGCTTGCCTGGAGGGTTGTTAATACAGTGTCCAAAGAAGGGCCAGAAGTATACAGAATGGTGTCGTCTGCGTAGAGGTGGATCAGAGACTCACCAGCAGCAAGAGCGACATCATTGATGTATACAGAGAAGAGAGTCGGTCCAAGAATTAAACCCTGTGGCACCCCCATAGACTGCCAGATGTCCGGACAGCAGACCCTTCGATTTGACACACTGAACTCTATCAGAGAAGTAGTTGGTGAACCAGGCGAGGCAATCATTTGAGAAACCAAGACTGCCGAGTCTGCCGATGAGGATGTGGTCATTGACAGAGTCGAAAGCCTTGGCCAGATCAATGAATACGGCTGAGATACAGTGGGGTAAAAAAGTATTTAGTCAGCCACCAATTGTGCAAGTTCTCCCACTTAAAAAGATGAGAGAGGCCTGTAATTTTCATTATAGGTACACTTCAACTATGACAGACAAAATGAGACAAAAAAATCCAGAAAATCACATTCTAGGATTTTTAATGAATTTATTTGCAAATTATGGTGGAAAATAGGTATAGGTACTCTGAAAAAAATAAATAACAATGTGCACATTTTATGGACATTTTAAAAAGTGTGTAATTATTACATTTTTATGAATTTGATATTCAAAATGTTTCTAGTAAGTGAATATCTCAGAAATAGATTAGTGAGTTGTCATCACTGTGTATTTTTAAAAACATTAAATAAGAACTTATCAACAAAAAATTGCCCTGCCTCAACTATGTTTTTCACCTACTGTACCCATTGACTGTAATGCCATTTGAAATAAATATTTACTTCCTGAAGACCACCACAGTGGACAACATTTTTTTTCATAACATGTTTTTTTCTCTCACCCCAAACACGTTGACTTGTGGGGGGGGGGGGGGGGGGGGTCTCAGGTAGTTATCAAATCTGACTTATCTATGTGGCCTTCTATGGAAATTGTCTTTCTGGGCCGCATTTTGACCAGTCGAAACCGTGCGTCTAGACTGGAACCTGCCCCTTGGTTCATGCAGGAACCAATGGCATACTCGAGGGGGGCGTTCCTGCAAATGGAATGCCTATATGCAGGAGTGCCCGCAATTGCGGGCTGCAACTATTACCTAGAAATGCTCGAGTTGAGCTGACACACCCACTGCCCGTAGAAAATCTGCATCTATAACCGTAAATGTACATGTGCACACAACTGCCCCCTCGAAACATATGTATTAGCTGAATGTGTGCTTGGAACTTGAACCTATGTTCAATCGGCCTACTGTACCCTCTTACAGGCTGACCACACTGTTCGCGTTGCGTGAGCGAGAGTTGCAAAATACATTTTGAAATCTATGTTATTCAATTATTGCACCCACACTGCTCCCGTGTGCCAACGAGTGTCTGCGTTGCCAAGGGATAAAATAGAAATCAGTTCTAGTCCTGCCTCTACCATCTCCTCATTGGTTTATAGAAGCAGGTACCATCTCCTCATTGGTTTCACCCACGTGGGTGACTGAAAGACGAACAAGGTCAGTGGTGGTAATTGGCGGAGTAGAGGACCTTGTGCATTTCAGGTAAAATAACAACTCAATGTTTATATCCCAGGACAAATTAGCTAGCAACAGCAAGCTAGCTAAATAGGACAAATTAACTAGCAAGTGCAAGCTAACTAGCTAAATTGCCATAAATGTTTAATGCTTTTCGAACTGTCACCAAATTAATATAATTGGTTCAGAGTTTGTTTTGATATTTTAACCTGCGTGTCGTGATCGCGTTTGGTATAGGGGTACAAAATAAATGTATACACGATGGCGCATGCGCGCAGCCGGTTTGGGTTCCGTGTTATGCATATGCTAATAGCGCAATTTAAACCATTAAAATGTTAGGTCGACGACTTGTCAACAATACTCCCACCATGATGAGTTGAAAATAAAACTTACTGCGTCAACTCCCGATGCTAGGATGGCCACGGAAAGACATAGAAACAGAAACCTACAAGAAAGGGGAGAGTATTACACATTTAATATACACTTTACACGGACAATTGCTTCACATAACCGGGCCCACTGAGCACACAATGTCACTTACTTCAGGCTCTTCAATTCAATCCGGTGTCTTGTCTGCATTGTCCCGCTCATCCGAACTTCAAACTTCATTATTACTGCACCTATCTTCTTCTCCAGGTGCCCCTGCCCTAATGCATATCGGGTGGGCCACGAACGAAACTGAGACAAAAAAAATGCAATTTATTTGTTGAACTGGACATTAAAATTACATTTAGAATATAAAAATGTTTGACACCGTTCGCCCCACGCGTGAGTAAACGTTTGTGAAAGGTACCTATTTTTGGTGGACAATATTATTCAATGAATTGATTTACACATGATATTCATATAAAAATGGATGCAGTTAGAAATAGCCTTCAAGAATGGTTGGATTTGGAAAGCGACTTTGTAGGCTTTACGCCTGGGTTGTCATACCCCTGTAGGCTATTAACAATGGAAATGGCAAAACAACATAAGACCTCTAGTCTGTAGCTATTGAATGAGACAACAATTAGCACAAAAAGCACTTACAGTCGTTGTGTGCACTCTTCCTGGGACGTGTTGCGCTGTCGGGGAAGAGTCTCGCGGCAAGAACTCAAATCACCGCACAGTTGTCCCGGTCGCCCGCTCACCACACTATCCTCAAATATACAGACAAAATTACCAAAAGACTGAGGGCAGTCTTTCTCCTAACAGTCAAAAGTTGAAGTGGTCCTTTGTAACAGGGCTGTGTCCGTGCGTATGGGTGAGGGTGGTCGTTAATAGGGGGTGGGGTGGCTGAGAAACAAGAGCAAGTTGCATTGCTCAGAAGCTCACAACGTCTTGGGCAAAGATGCAGCCCAACGCACTGCACATGATCTGCTGGTGATCTACATTCTCCCTGAAGAACAAGAACGTTTCAACAAGTGGTCTTTAGTGGTCATTCGGCACAGTTGTACATACGTTTCCATTGCACCCCATCTCAATGATGGTCCATAGTGGTACGCTGGTTCTGTTGGTGGCTGTATCCTACACTATATTTCGGACAGAGGCTAAGGTAAGGGCAATTTAACCAACTTTTTTAATTAACATGTACAAACTGTATTATGTTACTACTATCTATGTGTCAACTTGAGAAGTAGGCTATAAATTGTGTGTTTAGAGTTTGTCGTTTAGTGAGGCACACTCATGGTGAGCTCCATGTCTCTCCAAGACTCAGCAGTGACCAGTGAGTGCGTGTGTTATGTTGTAAAATGTATTGAAACTTATCAATTTCTAATATTGCAATATATAGATCTATGCAGTAGTTGTGAAAATAGCCAAACATTGTCATGTCCAAACTCAGGGTAGCAAATTCTTAGGACTTATCACCATTTATCAGGATCATATTGGACATCCAATGAATGCTTAAGAATTACAATTAAAAACAGAGACAGATTTTATTTTGGATTTTTACGTAAAAAACAAACACAATTTAAATACGTGCTCTGATTTATATAAACAAATTCATTATATTTTGGTTATTAAAATACTTACATTATACATAATGATACTCTGAATGTAATTGATTCTCTTTCACAATACATGCTGCTCTGACTTATTCTGGCATCCTACCTCCAGAGCAAGGCAGCATGGTCAGTCACAGGGTTTAATGTGGGTCTGAGAATCTCTACAGAGACATTGTTCTGTTAGGAGCGTTCTGTTCTGTTCTGTTCTGTCTGTTTTTGACAGTAGCGCACATGCAGCTCAGTGACGAGTAAAACTGTATTTCATATTGCAGTAAACCTAATGTAATATAAATACGGTATCATTATTTAGATATCAGTCACATTAAAAGGCCATTCAAAAGGTTCAATAAATAAGCAATGAAATCAGTCAAAGGAAAAAGGGGGAGAAGGGAAATCAATGCATATTTCTTGGATGTTTGCTTTCATTTCGCAGTGTGAGTGAATCTAGCTTGAGATTGGGGTTTTTGCTTGAGTGGTTGGTCTGGTTATATGGTTGACAGTCTGTCTGTGTCCTTTTGTTGGGGCAGGAGAAGGGGTGGGGTCTGGGCTCGCAGCAGTTGGGTAGGGTGGCAGTTAGTTTGGCAGCTGCTGTATCCAGGGTTGGCGAAGGGGTTGATGCTGGGTCTGGTGTTGGGACTGGGCCCCCGAGAACCAGGATCCAGGAAAACAAGGGGCTGCTGCAGGTGCTTGGTCGGGATCTGGGTCTGTAGAGCAGGGGGAAGGACAACCTGAGGAGCAAACAGACACACAAGGAAGCCCTAGACCCGGAGATCAGTGGTGGTATTTCCCTGTGGCCTGCTCTCTCCGGGTGAAGGTCTGATGTTTGGTCTCATCTGGTGGTCTGGGACTGGTACTGGATATCGGGAACTGGGTTGGTGCTGGTATTGTGACTGGGCCTGCAGAGGGGAGGAAGAACAACCTGATGATTAAGCAGGCACACAAGGTAGCCTACAAGGTAATAGGGACACAGGCACTCCCCTGTGGTCCGCCCACTCCGGGTGAAGGTCTGATGTTTGGTCCCTCCTCTGCACCTTGTCTGGTGGTCTGCTGCTGGGACAGGTACTGGAAACCGGGAACTGTGCAGAGGGGAGGAAGGTCATTGATGGCACTCCCCTGTGGTCTGCCTTCTCCGGGTGAAGGTTAGATGTTTGGTGCTCCGACTGGGCCTCCAGAGGGGAGGAAGGACAACCTGATGATCAAGCAAGCACACAAGGGAGCCCCTAGACCTGGAGGTCAGTGGTGGTACTCCCCTGTGGTCTGCTCCCTCTGGGTGAAGAATAGATGTTTGGTCCTTCCTCTCTGTCTCGTCTGGTGTTTTAGTGCTGGGACTGGTGCTGGATCTGCAGAGGGGAGGAAGGACAACCTCAGAGTGAGCAGACACACCTGGAAGCCAGTGACTCGGAGGTTAATGGTGGCAGTCCCCTGTGGGTCGCTCCAGCCGTAGGTTGGTATCTTTAAGGCAGTGTTTTCCCAAACTCGGTCCTCTGGACCCCAAGGGGTGCTTGCTTTTTTGTTTTGTTGCCCAAGCCCTACACAGCGGATTCAAATAATCAACTAATCATCAAGATTTGATTATTTGAGTCTTCTGTGTTGTGCTAGGGCAAAAAATGTAACGTGCAACCCTTGGGGTCCTGAAGACCGAGTTTGGGAAACACTGCTTTAAGGGTTTTCTTCCTCAGCGCCCTTGTTGTGGTGGTGTTCTCTGAGTCTGGTCTGGTCTCTCCTTCTGTTGAACTGTTCCGGATGGTTGGCGGTTGTATGGTCCTGGTCTGGATGGTGGCCTGAGAAGGGCAGATGGGGAAAAAAGTAGGGGAAGAGGGCTCTGGGCCAGGGGGTAGAGGAAGTAAAGCCAAGCCACGGCAGCGTGTGAATATGTACTGTATGTTCATATGGCATACCTACTTCTGTATCTCTGTGCTTTTTTAATAGTTTGTAAATTAACTCTAAGCTTTCAGAAATGTATTTAATTATATAGAAGCCTGTGATCAGTTAATTTGTGTGTCAGTGTATATCTATATCAGCTGCAAGTGTCTGCACCATCCAACACTTCACTTCCCTACACTGACAGACAGCTCACATTGCATTTCTCTGTTACCTCTTAAATGTCCAGTGTGTCTTTTATCACAGCCCGGCTGTGCTCTGGTAATGTGTAGGGAATGCTGAACATGCAGCCCCCTCACCTCCCCTCCCATCCATAGGGACATGTCTATACATTTTCATTAGCTGGGAAGGCAGTGGTATATGGATGGTTAGGAGAGTATCACTGTCAATACATAGACTGTTTGGACAGGTTGACTGGAGCCATAACTCCCCTATCTACTTGAAAGAAGGTTTAGAAAGGATAGAGGGCAGACATGTACATCAATTACAGTGTTATTAGTCTATTAGTACTTAAAGGGATACTTCAGGGTTCTGGCCCTTTATCTACTACCCCAGAGTCAGATGAACGCATCCAGTATGAAGTTAAAGGTAGTTTCATGAGCCAATGCTAACTAGTGTTAGCACAATTCCTGGATGTCTATGGTATCTGCTAGCATGCTAGCAGTTACCACAGACTTTCAGTCATTGAGCTACCGCTAGTTAGCAACTTCCTTCAAACTGAATGGAGAGACATAAAAATGGTGTCCACGAGTTCATCTGACTCTGGGGAAGTAGATAAAGGGCCTCAATGCCAACATCCTGAAGTATCCCTTTAACACTGCATTTACATTTTTGATAAGAAAAAATAAGTAAATCTGTCCCACAGATTGATCTCTGTGTGTGTGTGTGTGTGTGTGTGTGTGTGTGTGTGTGTGTTTCTAGCACGCGTGCATGTGGGGTTTGTAGCAAGGTTATTATAATTTTGTGATTCAATATTTGTTTTTATTTCTATTAGTTAGATTTGTATTTTAAATGCAGTTAGTTTTCAGACTTGATTTACTAGTTTTTGTTTAGTTTCTTTGTGATACATAAATTTAGATTGTTTTTAGTGTTGGGGACAGAAAGTAGCTTATGCATGGACGGGGGGCTAGGGGTCATTTATGCGTTGTAGGCCTATAGTTCATTTCTGGGATGTCACTTCTTGCCACTTGCAGTCAGTTAAAGTAATAAGGTGATGGGCCAGGATCATAGACTTGGATAGATATAACATCTCTGTGTCTGTGTCATAATGGCGTCTGGGGAGCCATTGAGGCCATCTCATCATGAAATAGTACATTTTCTTCTTCACAAGTCAAATTAATTGGCTGATCCCTCCTGATGACCCATCTGTCACCACTCATGCCAACCAGGTCATCAGGAGGGATCAGCCAATGATCAGCCAAAAACACATACTTTTGGTCACTATAGGACTCCACACAACTCCATAGCCAGGACATAGGTTTGGTTAGGTTTAAATTATAAAGCAATCTTAATGTGACTTGGATTCAAAGGATAAGTGCCTAGACTGGTGCAAGAAATATGGTGCAAGGAAACTCTTTGCCCATGTTTACACCAATCCAATGCTTTTTTAAACGTTGGTAGTAGATGTAAGATTTTTTTTTTTTATTATTATTTTTTTTTTCACCTTTATTTAACCAGGTAGGCTAGTTGAGAACAAGTTCTCATTTGCAACTGCGACCTGGCCAATATAAAGCATAGCAGTGTGAACAGACAACACAGAGTTACACATGGAGTAAACAATTAACAAGTCAATAACACAGTAGAAAAAAAAAATGGGCAGTCTATATACAATGTGTGCAAAAGGCATGAGGAGGTAGGCGAATAATACAATTTTGCAGATTAACACTAGGGTGATAAATGATCAGATGGTCATGTACAGGTAGAGATATTGGTGTGCAAAAGAGCAGAAAAGTAAATAAATAAATAAATAAAAAAAACAGTATAAAAACAGTATGGGAATGAGGTAGGTGAAAATGGGTGGGCTATTTAGACTATGTACAGCTGCAGCGATCGGTTAGCTGCTCGGATAGCTGATGTTTGAAGTTGGTGAGGGAGATAAAAGTCTCCAACTTCAGCGATTTTTGCAGTTCGTTCCAGTCACAGGCAGCAGAGTACTGGAACGAAAGGCGGCCAAATGAGGTGTTGGCTTTAGGGATGATCAGTGAGATACACCTGCTGGAGCGTGTGCTACGGATGGGTGTTGCCATCGTGACCAGTGAACTGAGATAAGGCGGAGCTTTACCTAGCATGGACTTGTAGATGACCTGTAGCCAGTGGGTCTGGCGACGAATATGTAGCGAGGGCCAGCCGACTAGAGCATACAAGTCGCAGTGGTGGGTGGTATAAGGTGCTTTGGTGACAAAACGGATGGCACTGTGATAGACTGCATCCAGTTTGCTGAGTAGAGTGTTGGAAGCCATTTTGTAGATGACATCGCCGAAATCGAGGATCGGTAGGATAGTCAGTTTTACTAGGGTAAGCTTGGCGGCGTGAGTGAAGGAGGCTTTGTTGCGGAATAGAAAGCCGACTCTTGATTTGATTTTCGATTGGAGATGTTTGATGTGAGTCTGGAAGGAGAGTTTGCAGTCTAGCCAGACACCTAGGTACTTATAGATGTCCACATATTCAAGGTCGGAACCATCCAGGGTGGTGATGCTAGTCGAGCATGCGGGTGCAGGCAGCGATCGGTTGAAAAGCATGCATTTGGTTTTACTCGCGTTTAAGAGCAGTTGGAGGCCACGGAAGGAGTGCTGTATGGCATTGAAGCTCGTTTGGAGGTTAGATAGCACAGTGTCCAATGACGGGCCGAAAGTATATAGAATGGTGTCGTCTGCGTAGAGGTGGATCAGGGAATCGCCCGCAGCAAGAGCAACATCATTGATATATACAGAGAAAAGAGTCGGCCCGAGAATTGAACCGAATAATCAGGTTCAACAAATGACAAACAAATGAAGTCATGGCACATTTAACATGTTTCTGTAATATTAATCATGTATCACTGACTAACCTCTTCGGGTTAATAACAACAGCTGCAGCAAAAACATAATCAACACAACACTTCTTCACAAATCTATCAATTGACAGCCAGCCAGCTTGTGTGTGTGTTTTCTGTTCAACCAAACAAGATTTTCTGGTTTATCTTCAAGCAGACCCTGAGTTCCAGAGAGGTGGTCCTTTGTTTTCTCAAGACTGATGACAGGCTGAATAGTCCCTCCACGAACGCTTGGGATGACCTCAGACACAATATTTGGTGTGAATATTTGGTGCGAGGAAGCTATAATTCTGAATAACTGTGGTCGAGATGCTTGCTGAATTCAACGTGCTGGCATCTTGCGGGATTCCTGCTGCTTTCACGGCTGTACTCTCTGATTTGCTGAAGTACACAAGACTCCGCTTCCCTCATCAGTGGCTCCATCTCTGTTGAGCAAAGTGCCAGAGATATACATGGGTCCATATGGCAAGCTGCTGCAGGGGTTGGATGGAAGTTGGCTGCCAGAGAATTCTGTATGCATGCGAAGCGCTCACACAGTGACTTCAGGAGGACCTGTGCCAACTGTTTTGCAACAGTAGATGACTGTAAGTGTGCCTCAAGGTTGAGAAGACACGGCACCACATCAGACAGATTGAAGTTGGTCGGTGTAGATTGCGAACGGCTTCAGCAACTTCACAAGCTGCGCTAGCTTAGCCGAGTCGCTGGTCAGCAAGTTGGTCGGTGTAGATTGCGAACGGCTTCAGCAACTTCACAAGCTGCGCTAGCTTAGCCGAGTCGCTGGTCAGCAAATTGGTCGGAGTGGATTGCGAACAGCTCTAGCAGCTTCTCAAGTTGCTCTAGCTTGGCCCAGTTGCGCTCTGTGCTCACCCTCTGATTTCTTTCCTGTTAGCTAGTGATAGTGATGCACAAGCTAGACCAATTTGAAACAACAGCATCTACTGATCACATCAAAAAATATATACCTGCAATAGAGCATGTTGGGAAATATGATAATGATTGCTTTTGGCTTAACACTGGTTATTAACACTAACACATTAGTTAT
The DNA here is from genome assembly GCF_034236695.1 of Oncorhynchus nerka. Lineage (NCBI taxonomy): Eukaryota > Metazoa > Chordata > Actinopteri > Salmoniformes > Salmonidae > Oncorhynchus > Oncorhynchus nerka. Next base: position 24,979,379 of record NC_088396.1, read on the forward strand.
TTTACACAAATGAGTTAACTTACACGTACAGAGTTAATTTAACACCTGAAACTAAAAATGTTACACTGAAAACTTTCCCAGAAATACTCATGTTGGAATTCTGGTCTGTGATTGAGAACAATGGATAAACAGAGAAGAGCGGGAGGAAGAAGAGGATGAGGGGAGCTTGGAGAAAAACATGTATGCTAGAAGTTTCCTATGAGCCTAAAAAAATATCTAGAGAATTAATGAGTTAGCGCTGATGTACTTGCTAGTTAAGTGAATGAACCGCAAAACCACAACTAACCACAAGGCATACCATGCTAATATGGGCCTTTTTAAATCGGTGTGTGTGTGTGTTTGGAAGGAGGACAGTAGGACACCGTACATCTGGACAGACTACCCCCCAGAGATTTAGAGGGCTGAGGAGAGGTGGAAGAGGGAGAGGGGTGGCGAAAGGAAAGGGGAAGGAAAAGTGAACGTGGGTGTGAGAAAAAGCATTTGGCAGAACGTTTTGTGTTCTGTTGAATTTGATAGTGTTGCTGATTGGATGACACCATGGGAATCGAGAAAGAAAGAGCTAGAAAGAGTGAGGGAGAGAGTGAAGAGTTGCAACATTTTCTGCTCATCTGGATCTGCAGTATGGATTTACGTAAAGTGTTCCGACCCACCCGCGGGAGCTGTGTTTGGATCAACAGCAGGAAGCTTGTGATCCCGGCAGATGTTCTCTCCATACGCCCGTCGAGAATAACATAGTCAATAGATAAACAGATTTCTGTCTGAGGAACATTGGGCCTTTCAAAACAATTACGTATTTAGGATGCTCTATTTCGGGGTTGAAAAAAAACGATCTGGCCTGAAATATTGTGCCATAAGTTTGTCTTTCTCTCACATGTGTGTCCTGCCTTTAGGTTAATGTAAGTCCTGTGATACTGGTCAGTGGCTTGGCTGTACTCCAGCTGTGTTCTTTTTTCCTGCGTGTGTTTTCGCTTGTTTCTTGAGAGGGAAAAGACCTTGCTACTTACGTGCCTCCGGTTTGGTCTCCCTCTCAATCAGTGGGGCTAACACACACGCATATACTTACAAATCTTCTCTCCCTGGGCGGTCATGGTCAGTCAGGCCAGTGAGTCATCAGTCTCAGGAGGATGAACAGATTACTGGGTGGAAAAGATGTGTGTGTGGGATGGGGGGACTGGGAGAGTGGTGGGAATTGAAGATGAACTCCTCAGTGATTTCTAGTTTTTCCTCCTGTTTGGATCATGGTGTTCCCGAGGTCTTCCCAAGGGAGGAAGGCTGGAATGCCGAGAGGGAGGTAGCGGCACTTACTGCTGTTTATCTTCCTGCTCCACCGTGTGTGTGTGTGTGTGTGTGTGTGTGTGTGTGTGTGTGTGTGTGATTGTTTGCTAATGTAGATTGTTGGTTGAGAAGATCAGAGATCAGGGAACTAACCTCCAACAGACAGTATTGCTATTATTTGGGGAAGTTTTATTAGTCGTAATGTACGGGATACATATGCTATACACCGTCCAAAGAAATGCTTACACACAGGTCACAGAAACAGCATATGCCTGACACCTGACTCCCCCATTGTAAAAATGCCTACATTTGTAGGAGGTGTTCGTGTGTGTAGTGTATGTGTTTTCATAGGGATCCCTGGGTGGGCTACTCCCAAGTTAATGCTCCTCTGCCCTCATTCTTCGAGTGTGTCAGGTATGCCCCTCTGTGTGTGTTCCTTCTCTGTGCCAGGCAGGGAGAGGATTAGATGATGGATAAGCACAGCGAAACCCCTCTTTTCAGCCTGGTTTAAAGCTCAGTCTGATCTGCCATAGTACCACTAAAGCACATCTAGTTGTTTTCCTCTGTCTCTCTCCCACACAGACTGACAATAAAAATACCTGCCTCTCTGTCTTCTCCCACATTATTAACTCTATACAGTTTATCAGTAATGTATTTAATATCACATATCCCAACTGCAGATCCACTCCATATGCAATTGGCCTTATCCATATGATCCCATACTCTATAAGATCCACTATGCCAACAGAATGAAGGTCCACTCTGTTTACATGAGGCCTAGTCTGTAAGCTCAGCTATCCCAACAGAGTGGTTAGAGTGAACACGTCCCAAGGTATTGTGTTGACATTTATGGGTGATGTGGGTGAAACCTAATCCTTAGCTGTAGTTAATGTGTAACGATGTAATACATCCCCTCGTCTGACACTTGGGCAGCAGAAAGGGTGGGGGTGTAAGAAGAGAGGGAAGGAGTAGGGGGATGTAGGGGGAGAAAAGGGTAATTGAGAGAGAGACTTTAGTCAAGCTCTTTGGGTCTTGACCTAGTCTACTAGCTCCCCGGTCATCCCTCCCCCCTAGCCTCAGCCCTCTCTGGTGCTCTGCTGGTGATTATAAGGAGGCTGATGACTTAACTAGATCTGTTAAGCAATGTTCTGTGTTTTCACATATTCTGCCATGCTCTGTCATTTTTAGACCCCATAGGTAATGCCTGCCTTACACAGCACATACTGTTCTGTTGATGAATTGACAGCTGTCTGGATGTCTTTCTTGAGATCTGTCCTTCATAAGCCAGCACTCTGTTTCTGTTTTGTTTTTGGCTTGTTTGTGCAGCTGTTTGTCTGTGAAGCTCAGAGAATGCAGTGAATAAGGAGGGAGTGATAACTTACATACACACACACACAACCCCCTACGCCCCACACCCCTCACGTGTGTAACTGGGTCACATGGTGAGCTCATGGGGTTATCCCAGGGTTAGCGGTTTAGGTTCAGATGTGGAGGACCAGAGGTGAACCTCCTGACTTTCTGTCCCCTCTGAGAGAGATGTTTCCCCCTGTCCCTCCCTCCCCCTCTGAGAGAGATGTTTCCCCCTGTCCCTCGCTTCCCCTCTGAGAGAGATGTTTCCCCCTGTCCCTCCCTTCTCCTCTGAGATGTTTCCCCCTGTCCCTCCCCTCTGAGAGAGATGTTTCCCCCTGTCCCTCCCCTCTGAGAGAGATGTTTCCCCCTGTCCCTTCCCCTCTGAGAGAGATGTTTCCCCCTGTCCCTTCCCCTCTGAGAGAGATGTTTCCCCCTGTCCCTCCCTTCCCCTCTGAGAGAGATGTTTCCCCCTGTCCCTCCCTCCCCCTCTGAGAGCGATGTTTCCCCCTGTCCCTCCCTCCCCTCTGAGAGAGATGTTTCCCCCTGTCCCTCCCTTCCCCTCTGAGAGAGATGTTTCCCCCTGTCCCTCCCTTCCCCTCTGAGAGAGATAATTTCCCCTTCCGTCACCCTCCATGACTGGGCCCCTTCAAATAGCTTTGTTCCTTCAATATAATTGTTATTACCATTAGTCCATTATGTTGCTTTGGGGGCCTTTGCCACACCTAAAACACTGTTTTCCCTTAAAAAATATATGGGAAACACTGTAAGTTGTGTGTTGAAGCTGAGGTGAGGTTGGATGGACATAGACATACCTAAAGTAGAAAAGAGTCAAATCATCTCCATGTTTTGTCAGTGTTAGGTTTTTAAAGTGGTAGACATACTAACCACCCAGCCCATGTCTAGAAAAATAGAGCAATATTTATAATTTTGCTGTACAGAACATGCGGATACTGATACATGTTGAAAGGTCTGCTAGTGTAATATGGTTTAGTGGTCACCCCTTCTGTTGTCTGGACCATAAGGTCACGCACTCAAGCCTGACTGGTATATGGTTACTGTACTTTGCAACACACACACACACACAGATTACTGCACCTGTACATAGCCCACCTATAATTTAGCCCAAACAACTACCTCTTTCCCAACTGTATTTAATTTATTTATTTATTTTGCTCCTTTGCACCCCATTATTTTTATTTCTACTTTGCACATTCTTCCATTGCAAAACTACCATTCCAGTGTTTTACTTGCTATATTGTATTTACTTTGCCACCATGGCCTTTTTTGCCTTTACCTCCCTTCTCACCTAATTTGCTCACATTGTATATAGACTTGTTTTTTTTTTACTGTATTATTGACTGTATGTTTGTTTTACTCCATGTGTAACTCTGTGTCGTTGTATGTGTCGAACTGCTTTGCTTTATCTTGGCCAGGTCGCAATTGTAAATGAGAACTTGTTCTCAACTTGCTTACCTGGTTAAATAAAGGTGAAATAAAAAATAAATAAAAAAACACACACACACACACAAACTGGTGTATAGTTACTTTACAATACATCAGATATGTTATTAGTTCTTATGGAAGCATGGTGATTTGTGAGAGCAGATTCCTGTTATGGTCCTTCTCTCTGTCGTGTGAGTGACTGTAGGCTCTAATTCACACGACCTGAGAACGCTGACGTAGCCATGACTGGTTCTTTATTCTGCTTTCCTTAAAGAACAGATGCTCGATTCAATTCTCTCAACGTTGCCCTACTTTTTGTTGTTGCCCTGTCGGCTTATTGGACTATTCATTTATTCAGCTTGATATGATTCTATTATATTGCAGATTTCCTGAGCGCTCTGTGGTGGTATCTGACAAGCTAAGCCAGTCATATGATGGTATATACTTACTTTATATCTCAATCTCTGACATGTACAGTATTGTCTTATAATACGCCCTCTATGCATTGTTGAGCCAGTGTGAAGGCAGATTTATCATTTTAACTGAACCTAGATCAGAGCCACTCATCAATCCCTGTCATTTCTATTCCCATCGCCTTCAACAAAGAACAGGCATGAGAACAGTGGTGCATGTCAGTTGTAGTGGGCTCTAATGTCATAATGTAGGGTTGTAGACTGGGTGTATGTGATCACTAGGGCCGGGACGATATACTAGGACTAGGAATTGCCAGGGACCTCACGATACGATATTATCACGATACGATATTATCACGATACTTAGGTGCCAATCTCGCAGCTCACGATTCTGTATGTATTATGTATTTGATGTTCAAAACATATTACTCTGTATGTCTTCTGCAGAGAGACGAGAGAGCATGAGAATTTATTTTGACCAGTCATTACAATAAAAGGTGTGGACTCGAGTCACAAATGTGATGACTTGACTTGATAGAAAATAAAACAACTTGAGACTTGACTTGAAGCCTTGCAAAAAAAAAGCAACAAAAAAAATGGATTGGCTAGTGAAATGCACACTCTGCCCTCTGATTGGACCAGAAATCTATCAATCAACAAAGGTCTGGTGAACTACATTAGCGCAGTGAGAAGGTTTTGGGGCAGTCCTGTGAAACTGAAGGGGAAAAGACATAAACAATTCATACATCCGAGGTGTACAGTTCATTCGGAAAGTACTGCTTTACTTTGTCCACATTTTGTTACGTTACAACGTTATTCTAAAATGGATTAAATGTTTCCCTCATCAATCTACAAACAATACCCCATAATGCAACGCTCGTCTGATGAAGAAGGAATGGACCAAAGCGCAGCGTGGTACGTGTTCATGATATTTATTGCAATCTGATCAATAGAACAAAAATAACAAAGCGAGAAACGAACAGTTCTGTAAGGTAATTAAAACTATACAGAAAACATAGAATGCCCACCCTAGTCATAACCTGGCCTAACCAAAATAGAGAATAAAAACCTCTCTATGGCCAGGGCGTGACAGTACCCCCCCCCCCAAAGGTGCGGACTCGGGCCGCAAAACCTGACTCTAAAGGGGAGGGTCCGGGTGGGCCTCCTTAATGGCGGCAGCTCTGGTGCGGGGATCCTCGCCGCCGACCCCGGACTGGGGCTGCCTCTCGTGCCTGCTTCGCTGACTTGCCTCATGTCACAGCCTCTCAGCTTTAGCTACCTCCAGTTCCTCTTTCGGACGGCGATATTCCCCAGCCTGTCTCCAGGGTCCCTCTCCGTCCAGGATTTCCCAAGTCCACGAATCCTGAACCCTCTACTCCTCCTTACCACGCTGCTTGGTCCGCTTGTGGTGGGTAGTTCTGTAACGCTCGTCTGATGAAGAAGGAGTGGACCAAAGCACAGCGTTGGAAGGTGTTCATGATATTTATTGCAGTCTGAACACTAGAACAAAAATAACAAAGCGAGAAATGAACAGTTCTGTAAGGTAACTATACAGAAAACATAGAAATAAGGAAACTAGAAAGCCATCCCTAGTCACACCCTGGCCTAACCAAAATAGAGAATAAAAACCTCTCTGGCCAAGGCGTGACACATAATGACAAAGCAAAAACAGGTTTTTAGATTTTTTTTGCCAAGTGTGTATGTGTAATGTAATATATATATATATAACTGAAATATCACATTTACATAAGTATTCAGACCCTTTACTCAGTACTTTGTTGAAGCACATTGGCAACGGTTACATCCTCGAGTCTTCTTGGGTATGACGCTACAAGCTTGGCAACCTCTGGAGTATCTTCCATTCTTCTCTGCAGATCCTCTCAAGCTCTGTCAAGTTGGATGGGAAGCGTCACTGCACAGCTATTTTCAGGTCTCTCCAGAGATGTTTGAGCAGGTTCAAGTCCGGGCTCTGGCTGGGCCACTCAAGGACATTCAGAGACTTGCGTTGTCTTGGCTGTGTGCTTAGGGTCGTTGTCCTGTTGGAAGGTGAACCTTCGCCAAGTCTGAGTTCCTGAGCACTCCGGAGAAAGTTTTCCTCAAGGATATCTCTGTACTTGCTCCGTTCATCTTTGCCTCGATCTTGACTAATCTCCCAGTCCCTGCCAATGAATAACATCCCCAAGCATGATGCTGCCACTGCCATGCTTCACTGTAAGGATGGTGCCAGGTTTCCTCCAGACGCTTGGCATTCAGGCCATAGAGCTCAATCTTGGTTTTATCAGACCAGAGAATCTTGTTTCTCATGGTCTGAGAGTCATTAGGTGCTTTTTGGCAAACTCCAAGCGGGCTGTCATGTGCCTTTTACTGAGGAGTGGCTTCCGTCTGGCCACTCTGCCATAAAAGGCCTGATTGGTGGAGTGCTGCAGTGATGGTTGTTGTTCTGGAACTATTGATTCCCCCCCCCCCCCCCCCCTTCACTAGACGATACAAGTATTGCGATACTCGTCAGTATCGTGGCGAGGAAACAAAACTCAAAGTGAATTTGACTTATTTAGGAAAACATGATGTTTTCATCCAGACTAGAGCACCCAATATTTAATATACAGCAGGTATTTTTAAGGACCAAGAAGTTTGATCTGATTTGTGTTTTATTTTTTGCCATGTAAAAAAATACACAGCCCTAGTAATGACTACAGGTAAAGACAAACAGGGGAACTGGTGCCTTGAGTAAGCATCTAAGAGATGTGGCTGATATGGTAATAGTTTTAATGGTAATCAGCTGTGCTGTTCTGTAGTGGTGGCTGGAGGGGTCTGGGAGAGATGGGGAAATGGAGGAAGTTATGAAGCATCTCTCTCCCTCTCGCCCTCTGTCTGTTTACACTACCACTCGCTTTCCTTAGAGGCTTTGTTTTGACCTTTTTGTTTCCATGTGGACCTGGTCCCATGTCAGAGGTGATTGCGTCAGGGTAATTCCTTCCATGGCAACAAACACCTTCCTTACATGACCAGAAAAAGCCCTTGGGTGTTTTGTTGGGAAATGGAACAATGTATGTGGGCAACCACTCACACACTTCTGGACAATGGAACTGCTTCTGTAGCTACGGTCCAAATGGCCTAGCAGACACCTGTATACTCCCATATGGAGTCACTGAGTCAGCCCATTAGTGTGTTCCTCTTTCTCCCTCTAAGTACCTCTCTAGCTTCAGTAGAGTTCTTTGTTTCTATTTCAATAGATATCCCAGATGGTTCCTTGGATAAATATTTAAACTGGTGGTTTCTTGGCCAGTCCTGGTCAACCACAAGGATTTCAGAAGTGTCTTAATGATGTTCTGATATTACCTTCTTGGACAATCCAAAACGGGGTCTGTTGAAGCCATAACTCCCATAAAAAGGACATGTTTTTTACTGTCAAATCCCTCTTGATTCCACATCTCACATATTGGCTAACTTCTGCAATCCAGGAGTAGCTAATACCAGAGGACTGTTGCCAAATCCTTTATTCTGTGGTGTATTTATTATGTCTTGCAATGGAAACCATTTACCGTTATAAGAACCAAACAGAAGCAAACAGAGCAAATGGAATGAAACGGAGGGACCTACCTGAATATGTCAAGTAGAAACTCTTGTTTTCGTTGCGAAACGTTTTCCATTTCGAGTAAACGGTTTAGATTAAACGTTTTGCAACATAATCTGCGTAATGAATACACCTCTGGTGTGATCATTGAAAGTAAACATGGGTGTTGGTCTGACATAACCTCTTGTCACACACTCGCTGACCTGAAGGCCCCGCCGCCTCCTCCTTGTTTGGGAGATGGGATACTTCCTGTATGGGATCAAAACACACATTATTTTTTAAATGTTTTGCTGAAAGAGACAGAGTGAGTGAGAGAGAACATGAGATACAGATTGTGTAAGAGAAAGGTAGGTAAAGTAATATATTAATTCATGTGAGTGCTTGTTTGGTAAGGGGTCTCTACCTAGTCACAGAGGTCACTGACACACACCCACACACTCCTTATGTGCTCCCTTTTCCAGATTCCAGAGCTTTCTAAAAGGAGAGTGATGCAGACCCTTCTCCTCTTTGCCAGCTTAAAAGCCAAGGATAAGGGCCCTTCCCACTTAAGAAAGAAGGGCTTTCTCCTTCCTTTAGTCCACATCCTACATTCTACAGTAGTATACAGTCACACAGGAAAACAAGCCAGAGACAGAGCAGGGGTACTCAGACTCTCTCAAGCCTGCAGTAGCTCAAAGAGAGGGTTGGCTCACTCAATAAAACAAAACGTCTCTCTCCCTCTCTCAATACCCTATTTGTTCATAGAGAGAAATAGCAGACTCCAGAAATGCTGCTGTCCTTCTAAGCCACCCACTTGCTCCTTCATAGACTCTATTTCAAGAGAAAGGGAGAGACAAAGAGAGACAGCGATTACAAGAGAGCGCAGAAGCAACAGTATCTCACCTTCACATCGCACACTGTAGGGAGAGTAATCACCAGTTTGTAGGTCAAGTGCTGAGAGTCACTGGGGATGATGGTGCTTCAGCTTCAGCCTCTTCTGATTTACTGGTGTTGTATAGGTCACACAACTCTCCATTATTCAGAGAACAGTCTCACAACACTGAAAACATACACAGATGCTAGTGTGTGTGTGTTTTATTTGGCCAGTGCAACTTTTATATAGAAGTGTGTATCAGTTTTATGAGTAATTTATTTGAGAACAATGTGTGTGGGTGTGTGTTTGTGTATGTGTGTGCGTATTAGTGTGTGTTGTATTCCTGTAGGATTGTTAAGGAATGTTTATTATTTTATTGTGTGCAACAATAACCGCCCAAAAGTAATGATGCGTAGGCACACAAACAGACCTCTATACAGCATCCATCACGCACATACTAACACGGACAAGCACAAACACTTACACGTATAGGGCCATGACGGTCATGGAATGTTGGATGACGGTTATTGGCCAGCCAAATGACCGCAGTCACCGTAATAACTGAGTAGAAGAAGAAAAAATATATATGCACTATATTTGTTGTGAATTGTTGTGATTAAACTCAACTGACATTACAAATAATACATTCTATAGAAGCAGTAAAAAAGTCAATGGAACTCGACCAAAACAATGGAAATGTCATGGAAACGTGTGGGGGAAAGATGCATGTGGGGACCTTTATGGGAAAATGTGTTTTTGGAACTCATTTTACATGTGAAAACAAAAATGAGTCGCTATGATACACACACAGACAGTGCTTTTAACATAGTGTTTTCAACTGAAATATTTGACACACATGACTACATTGTGTATGTCTATTTATATTATTTCACCTGCATTTCTGCACGTTGGACTTCAAAGTAAATCTCAGCTTGTTAAGAATTCACAAGAAAAACTATATCACATTGATTCAGGACTAACATTGAAACAACATAATATGCCCCACCAACATTAGACAACTATACTTTTTAAATTGCTTTTAACCTTTATTCAACTAGGAAATGACAGCCTAGGAACAGTGGGTTAACTGCCTTGTTCAGGGACAGAATGACTGATTTTTACCTTGTCAGCTCTGGGATTCGATCTTGCAACCTTTGCAACTAGTCCAACGCTCTAACCACTAGGCTACCTGCCATCTGTCTAAAGTAAATTAGCCACAATAGCCACAAATTGCTGAAATAAGTCAATTTAAGTCAATGATGAGAGTAGTCAGATTAACTTATAACTAAAACAACAGTGCAGAAGAGTGCCATTTGTAATGAATGTGTAGGTGAATGCTACAACAAAGATCAGTGCACCTCAAATCCGAAGGATGTGAGTTCAAAAAGCTATAGTATATTAAGGATAACTTTTTTAATGTTTCACTATTTAAATTTTGGACAGTCTGCAGCTCTTCAAAACTGGAATCCTACAGATAAAACATGTACACAACACTTATTAGGATTGTATTGTAATGTTCAGTACACAATCTTCTATGTATAATCAATAAGGATTTTCATGCAGAAGAGGCGAGTATAACACGTCTAAATTCCATACACAACATTTTCATAGCGATAGCTCTCGAGAATCAAGGTGCCATCCCAGTAATGTTATTAGTCAACTAGTATAGCTAGGAGTCAGAAAGGCAAAGGGTTGAATGCATGCCAAAGCCAAGGTTATTTTCCATGAATGCAGTGCTAGTCAAAATAACACTTCTACAATCAATACATCTTTGTAGCCATAGCGCTCAAGAATCAAGGAGTCATCCCAATCTCCTCATTGACTTCTAAATGTTATGCAAAGAAAACTGCCAAATATATCCAAATTGGACTTTAGTAACCACATTGTGGGACTGTTACAATACATAAATCATGACAAATTTGACGAACATCCACTTTGTTGGATCAGATTTGTTGAATATCCGGCATCCCTGTTCCATCCACACGGTCTGTGTTCCATTGACCTCTTTACTGCATCTATTCATAGGTTGCACATCTGTCACTCGGTCGCACCATTTCTTTTTCGTTATGTGTCGGACCCCAGTAAGACTGGGGCAGCGCCATAGTGGTGCCCTAAAGTGGTGATAAACCCAGTCATTCTGGATGAATACTAGCTACTATTTCATCTAAATTACACAGTCTGGAAATACAATGACATTGCCAAAGTAGTCAAATATTTAGTAGGAAATAACTTTGCCAGCTTTACCATATTGGTCAAATTTACTTTAGACAGATGGCAATGTTGTCATTAGCTAGCGAAGTTTGTCAAGAATAGCTAACAATGCTAACATTAGCTAGCCACAATCCGGTGGCCTCCCCTCGATTTTAGATTGCTAACGTTATAATGTAAACTCACGTAAACTCGTACATCGCCTTGGTCCGTACAATTGCCCTTATTTTAGTGCCCCCAAAACGTAATACATCCAGATCAACTGTAATGTCAATACCATTGTAAAGCACAATTTCTCCCCTTTCCAACAGAATCAATTACATGACCTAAACGCTGCCCGTTTCTGTATAATTCAAGCAGGAAATGAGTCCCGTTGGGTCTCTGAATAGGCAGTGGCTCGGGTGGTTGTTGTCCTTGATGATCTTTATGGCCTTCCTGTGACATCGGTTGGTGTAGGTGTCCTGTAGGTGAAATTAGGTTTAAAACAGCAAAAGAAAACTCTGGCCCATGCAAAATGTGTAGAATTACGGGAAATTAGCTTTTAAACTGCTAAATGTCCTCGCCACCAACAAGAGAGGTGTGAACAGTTGCGAGGATTGCGAGGTGGGGGTTTATTACTACACTGATAAATGACATTATCCATCCGGATCTGCCACCTTGGAAATTTGTGTGACCAGAGCTTCTTAAATAGTTATTGTGTAGCCCTACGTTAGTGCCTTATTGCAAACAGGATGCATGTTTTGGAATATTTTTTTATTCTGTACAGGCATCCTTTTCATTATGTACAGTAATTTAGGTTGGTATTGTGGAGTAACTACAATGTTGTTGATCCATCCTCAGTTTTCTCCAATTACAGCCATTAAACTCTGTTTTAAAGTCCCCATTGGTGACCCTGATGGGGAGTTTCAGCGATGAGACAAGATTAAATAATAATAATAATAATAAAATAAAGTCCCCATTGGCTTCATGGTGAAATCCCTGAGCTGTTTCCTTCCTCTCCAGCAACTGAGTTAGGAAGAATGCCTGTATCTTTGTAGTGACTGGGTGTATTGATACACCATCCAAAGTGTAATAACTTAACCCTGCTCAAAGTGATATTCAATGTATTTTTTTTAAACCATCTACCAATAGGTGCCCTTCTTTGCAAGGCATTGTAAAACCTCCATGGTCTTTGTGGTTGAATCTATGTTAGAAATTTATTGCTCGACTGAGGGACCTTACAGATAATTGTATGTGTGGGGTACAGAGATTAAGTAGTCATTCACAATCATTTTAAACACTCTTATTGCACACAGAGTGAGTCCATGCAACTTATTATGTGACTTGTCAAACATATTTTAACTACAGAACTTATTTAGGCTTGCCATAACAAAGGGGTTGAATATTTATTGACTGAAGACATTTCAGCTTTTCATTTTTTATAAATTTGTAAAGCATAATTCTACTTTGACATTATGGTTTATTGTGTGTAGGCCAGTGACACAAAATCTCAATTTAATCCATTTTAAATTCCGTCTGTAACACAACAAAATGTGGAAAATGTAATTGGGTATGAATACTTTCTGAAGGCAGTATATACAGGGTCAGTTCCAATATCATATTTACAATGTGCAGGGATACTGGAGTGATAGAAGTAGAAACAGTGCCTTCGGAAAGTATTCAGACCCCTTGACTTTTTCCAAATTTTGTTAGGTTACAGCTTTATTCTAAAATTGATTAAATAGTTTTTCCCCCTCATCAATCTACACACAATACCTCATAATGACAAAGCAAAAACAGGGTTTTAGACAGTTTTTTTTGTTGCTAATTTATTTTTAAAAAACACATAACTGAAATATTACATGTACATAAGTATTCAGACCCTTTACTCAATACTTTGTTGAAGCACCTTTGGCAGAGATTACAGCTTCAAGTCTTCTTGGGTATGACGCTACAAGCTTGGCACACCTGTATTTGGGGAGTGTTGCTGCATAGCCATTTGCAGGTTTCTCCAGAGATACTCAATTGGGTTCCATTTTCCTCTGCAGATCCTCTCAAGCTGTGTCAGGTTGGATGGGGAGCGTTGCTGAACAATTCTTTTCAGGTCTCTCCAGAAATGTTTGATCGTGTTCAAGTGTGGCTGGGCCACTCAATGACATTCAGAGACTTGTTCTGAAGCCACTCCAGCATTGTCTTGGCTGTGTGCTTAGGGTCATTGTCCTGTTGGAAGGAGAACCTTTGCCCCAGTCTGAAGTCCTGAGCGCGCTGAAGCAGATTTTCATCAAGGCTCTCTCTGTACTTGGCTCTGGTCATCTTTCCCTCGATCCTGACTAGACTCCCAGTCCCTGCCGCTGAAAAACATCCCTACAGCATGATTCTGCCACCACCATGCTTCACTAAGGATGGTGCCAGGTTTCCTCCAGACGTGACGCTTGGCATTCAGGCCGAAGAGTTCAATCTTGGTCTCATCAGACCAGAGGATCTTGTTTCTCATGGTCTGAGAGTCTTTAGGTGCCTTTTGACAAACTCCAAGTCGGCTCTCATGTGCCTTTTACTGAAGAGTGTCTTCCGTCTGGTCACTCTACCATAAAGGACTGATTGGTGGTGCTGCAGAGATGGTTGTCCTTCTGGAAGGTTCTCCCATCTCCACAGAGGAACTCTAGAGCTCTGTCAGAGTGACTATTGGGTTCTTGGTCCCCTCCCTGACCAATGCCGTTCTCTCCTGATTGCTACAGGGGTTCTTCCTTTAAAAGTTGTGGTGTACTGCAGCACAGCTTGCGGGGTGACGCAGATTTCGTTATTTAAGTGTAAGCCATTGTTGCCAGAATGACGCAATTTACCACAATCTGCCAACATCTACCACAAACAGTTGCGCCATAAGCTCCAAACGTTTAAAGGAAGAACCACTGTAAGTTTGGCCGGGCAGCCAGCTCTATGAAGAGTCTTGGTGGTTCCAAACTTCTTCCGCTTAAGAATGATGGAGTCAACTGTGTTCTTGGGGACCTTCAATGCTGCAGAAATGTTTTGGTACCCTTCCCCAGATCTGTGCCTCAACACAATCCTGTCTCGGAGCTCTACGGACAATTCCTTCGACCTCATGGCTTGGTTTTTGCTCTGACATGCACTGTCAACTGTGGGACCTTATATAGACAGGTGTGTGCCTTTCCAAATCATGTCCAATCAAAAGAGTTTACCACTGGTCGAATAAGGCTGTATGTAACAACATTTGGAATAAGTCAAGGGGTCTGAAAACTTTCCGAAGGCACTGTATGTAGAAGGGTAAAGTGACTAGTCATCAGGATGTATGAAAAACAGAGTAGTAGCAGTGTAAATTAATACGATTGTGTGTGTGTAGAGAGTCAGTATAAATGTGTTTGTGTGTGTGTTTCATTCACTCATGTTGATGGTGGTGACCGCAAGTGTTCTGTAGTTACTACCATAACACCCTCAAATTATTCTCAATGAATTGCAATGGGTTTGTTTAATGGAATATGGGATTTTCATCAGCCACATTCTTTCTCTCTCTCGTGAGTCTGTTATATAGGGATATGTTCTAAAGTGGTCTGTACTAGCTGCAGTTTTCCTGACATCTGGCAAACATATGAGGTTTCTTTATTCACACACACATACTGATGGCTACACTGTGAGCGGGTCAGAAGGCCTGAGAATTTCTCTAAAACAATTGTCACATTTTCTCTAAGGAATGAAGGGGAATTTGGCGTGTGATAATTCCTGGACTTGCCTCGGACAGTTGTGTGTGTGTTTCTGCAGTATATTTGTCTCGTACACTAATGGTTCCTACAGTAGAGTGCTCCTACTTTATCTACCATGTCCAGTGACATGTTAAAGAGCCAGTTTCCATGTCAATGCCATATGTTATCCTTCCTGTCCACAACTCTCTCCTATGGGTTTTAACAATGGACATTGGATTGTTTTGTATCAGGGAATCTCCACATTCATTTTGACGAGCAGGTCATTATGAGTAGTTTGGCTTTGTTGTCAGTCACACATGTTTTGTCGTGGTGATTACACATTGGGCCAGTAGTTATCCTGACCATGTGACCTGACCAGAGGAAACGCAGGGCCTTAGTTCTACCGGGTCTTCTTTGACCTGGACCTGTGTCCCAGTCACATGTTAATATTGTGGTCATGCTCAGTCGGTCATGCGTGAACATAGTGGTGACTGCTTGGTGCGTTCATTAACCTGGCTGTGTGTGTGACTGTCAGGTGCATGTTTGACTGGCAGGTGCATGTTTGACTGGCAGGTGCATGTTTGACTGGCAGGTGCATGTTTGACTGGCAGGTGTGCATGTGAAGCTGTTTCTGTGGTCATGTGTGTGACATGATTACACTTGTATTTTTTACATTGTGGCTCAGCACTTATAATTATAGGACCAGTTACAGGCAGTAGACTATGTCTGTGTCACTAAGGGAAACAGAAGGAAACAGCTGTACAGTCCAGTGTACATTTCCCTTGTCTTTATTGAGTTTAACCAGAGGAAATGTAAGATTTATGTCTGTATTTAAGAACTAATGTACGTCTTTAATCCTGGTTGCAATGCTACTTAGCCATATGATGTGTGACTCGTTTTCTGTGTATTGATTTCGGCAGAGAGAAGCCAGCCTCTGCACATTGTGCCAAGCCAAGCACTCGCACGCACAAGAATGACACAAATGGCACGGCACAAGACACACACTGTTTACTGAACCAGTAGTACCAGCCAGTAGCCTCGTCTTCCAAGTAAGGCATTGAGATCCTCCTGCGCTCGTTTTCTCTCCTCCTCTCCCCCTTTCCTCCTGCTCTCTTCTCTTCTTCCCACCCAACTCCAGAGAAGGCTAGGAATGTCATGCTGCATATCCCAGCCAGTCAGAGTGGGTAAAGGAAATATTCTCCTCTCCTCCCAGGCTGTCTACAGTTTGTGGTTACAGACAGTGTGGTCAACACAGCTGATGGTTTGAAATCAGTTGTAGACAGTTGAATGGTGTTGGTTGGTTGTGGTAATTTTACAAGTATATGACCTCATCAATCATACGTCAATTACAATGGGGAAAAGTGACCATAAAAAGATATGTTCTGGATATTCTTTCAGGACTTTTAATAAAAGTGGTTGGATTGGAGACAAAGCATTGTTGGCGTGGGTTAGAATCAGAATGTTTGGAGCTGGTAACCTCAATAACCCCTTCTGTGGGCATTGTGTCTAGCACACACACACACCCCCACACCCACACCCACACAGCCTCCTTGATCTTCCTACTATCCCAAATCTGCTAGTCACCTGTGTGGAGAGGTGGAGCGTGCTGTACAGACCAATAAAACATCTCTGGAAAAGAGACATGGACCATAGCAGAGCACTGTTGGCATACCGAGCTACACCATTGGAGCATGTATTCTTTACAGCACAACTGCTAATAGGGAGACATCTGTGCACAAGCCTACCACAAACAACAACCAAACTGGATCCCTAGTGGCCGGATGTGCAGGCTTTCCGCAAAATGGATGAGGAAGGAAGGGGGAAGCAAGCAAAGAACTACAACCATCACCACCGCTCAAGATCACTACCAGAACTCACATCTGGACAGGAAGTTTGGATCACTACAGAACAAACTCCAGGATCAGTTCTGAGAACAGCCCCAACACTGAGATCCTATTTGGTAGAGACTGACATGGGCGTATTCAGGAGAAATAGAATTCACCTTTGTCCTACTGGTGATCCCCCAGTGCTTTCACTAGATCAGGCAGGGTTTCAAAAGCTCTAGAAAGGCTGGACTTGTAAAGACTGAAAAGAAACCTAAGTTCAGTATCCTCAGAAAAGGAACAGTTCACATGAGAACAGAACAGTGCTGAGCTAAAAGGAGGAGATGTAGCATGATGTACTACACCACCCATAATGGTCTGGAACGATATCCGGTGTTATTTTTAGGAAACTGTTTAGTAAGTTAACACTATGGTGTTCCGTTTCTATATTCTTACAGGATTCGGACATGTCGCAGCAGTGTGTAGAAGGGAGATTCCAGATGTGAGAAATGTGCAGGAAGGCTTGGTTAGAGGGAGTGTACAGTTGGGATAGAGATAGCACTGTGTGTGAACTCTGTGAGAAAGGGACAGATTGCTAGAGGCAGAACGTTTCCTATGCTGAGGCAGTGAAGCGAATAGAGGATTGCCCAAGGGTGAGGATTCAACTGGGAACCCTCCAGTGAGTTGTCCTGATCAACTGCACTGAGCCGATGGAGCGGAAGTCACAGAAGAGAGATGTGGAAGTTGCAGAGAAATATTTGGGTATGAGAGATTTTAATGCAGAATATCTACAATACGTTTTGAGAGAATGGGTTCCATTCTCCCAGGCTGATGGCCTGGTGTAGGATCGTTTAGGGCCAACGTAGTGGAATGGGGTGGTGTGTTTTTGGGGATAGTGTATATAGTGCACGGTTAGATGGTGGTGCAATTTTCTTTCCCCTTTTTTTTGTGACCAAAATGTGCTATCCACACTCCGACCTGTGAAAGCGTCTAGTCTGCCGGAAATGCACACAAAGAAGAAAAAGGCATTATTGCATAACACTGAACATGTTAATTACCTAACACTGACCGTCTAACAGTGTCAGCACTAAGCACAGTGTTAATGGGACACTCAAAAGTGTGGACCCATATAGACACTGGCCCAGTGTTAAATTTAACACTGGAGAATTTGCTGTGTGGAAAATGAACCCACTTTGAATATTTCAGATACACCCAAGTGCATCCAGGCATTTGGTAGAGGTATCTTCAGTGATACAATATTTTGCAACGGTTATCATCCTAGCTGTGGGAAAAGGAGCCAGACTACATCAGAGGTCATTATGGCCCATTAGAACATCTCACAACTCAGTAGAGACAGGGGGAACAAACCCGATAGTTGCACAACCTTCCTGTAACTCATTATCCTCTGTTTAAAGGGGATTTAGCACAACAGGCTAATCTGGTGATGATTGAATGGTCCAAGTGGATGCTCCATAGGTTGTGGGTTCAAACACAGTGTAAGCTGTCTACTTTGTTAATTCTAATAATACTGTAGTTGAAACTACAATGAATACACAAACCACCTCTGGGTCCGGAGAAAGGAGAGTTAAGTTATCTCCATGGTTTTCCCCTCAGTGAAATCCGTATCTGTGGGAAAGGAAGTAAGGAAGACCCCATCCCCTTCTCTGCCCTCATCTCTCTTCTTTCCCCTTTTCCTCCATCTTTCAGGAGAAAATGCTAATGTCAGTGCTGTATGCATTCTGAGGCTGACCAGACACACACTCGGAGCAGGAAGACTTTTGTTTTAGTTTCTGAAAACAACAACAAGCAGTCTTCTTCCACATTCTGACTTCCTGATATGAGCAGTTGAGATAATACCCATAGCCATTCCTCTTCACTTCAGCTGAGGAGGTAAGGAGGAGAGCCATGTTTATGAATGAGTGAGATCTTATGTACTTTCTGTGGTAGAACAGAGGAAATAGCTTCAAGCCAGACACAAAACATTGTTATGACTGACTGCCATTGTATCTCATTCAATAAAAAGCTAAGCAGTGGTCTGACTGTCTATACCGCAGGTTCACAATCACTGTGTGTGTGTGTGTGTGTGTGTGTGTGTGTGTCTGCATGCGTGCACATTAGAGGTCGACCGATTATGATTTTTCAACACAGATACCGATCCCGATTATTGGAGGACCAAAAAAGCCGATACCGATTAATAGGCCGATTTTTATTTATTTATTTGTAATAATGACAATTACAACAATACTGAATGAACACTTATTTTAACTTAATATAATACATCAATAAAATCTATTTAGCCTCAAATAAATAATGAAACATGTTCAATTTGGTTTAAATAATGCAAAAACAAAGTGTTGGAGAAGTAAAAGTGTGATATGTGCCATGTAAAAAAGCTAACGTTTCAGTTCCTTGCTCAGAACATGAGAACATATGAAAGCTGGTGGTTCCTTTTAACATGAGTCTTCAATATTCCCAGGTAAGACGTTTTAGGTTGTAGTTATTATAGGAATTATAGGACTATTTCCCTCTATACCATTTGTATTTCATTAACCTTTGACTATTGGATGTTCTTATAGGCACTTTAGTGTTGCCAGTGTAACAGTATAGCTTCCGTCCCTATCCTCCCTGGGCTCGAACCAGGAACACAACAACAACAGCCACCCTTGAAGCAGCGTTACCCATGTAGAGCAAGTAGCGTTTGAAACGCTATTTGCGGCGCTAACTAGCTAGCCTTTTCACTTCGGTTACACCAGCCTCATCTCAGGAGTTGATAGGCTTGAAGTCATAAACAGCGCAATGCTTGACGCACAACGAAGAGCTGCTGGCAAAACGCACGAAAGTGCTGTTTGAATTAATGTTTACGCGCCTGCTTCTGCCTACCACCGCTCAGTCAGATACATAGATACTTGTATGCTCAGTCAGATTATATGCAACGCAGGACACGCTAGATAATATCTAGTAATATCATCAACCATGTGTAGTTAACTAGTGATTGATTGATTGATTGTTTTTATAAGATAAGTTTAATGCTAGCTAGCAACTTCCCTTGGTTTACTGCATTCGCGGAACAGTCTCCTTGTGGAGTGCACAAGGACTAGTTACTGTAAGGTTGCAAGATTGGATCCCCCGAGCTGACACGGTGACGTTCTGCCCCTGAACGAGGCAGTTAACCCACCTTTTCTAGGCCGTCATTGAAAATAAGAACGTGTTCTTAACTGACTTGTCTAGTTAAATAAAGATTAAATAAAGCTGAAAAAAATATATATATACCGAATTCCGATTGTTATGAAAACTTAAAATTGGCCCTATTTAATCGGCCATTCCGATTAATCAGTCGACCTCTAGTGCACATGCACTTCAGGCTATTGCAGCAACATTTTAGGGAGAGCGGTTTTGGAATGAGGGACTGATTCTCCCACATGCCAGGCATGGGTTGAAGTCAGCCGCTGAGGGTTTTTGGGATAGACTGGGGGTTTGTGGGGTGCATCAATCAGTGGTGGGCAGCTATGAAGGCAATGTTGTGCTATACCACAGAAATGTGGCTGTAAGCTCCAAAGGTTGCTTCAGGACATTAGACATACCTGACCTATAGGTTAGATATGCATGTGTTGATGACGCTTCTGACACACCTATTTACAGTACACACTTATTTAGACACGCTCATAAACACTATACAGACCATTCAGGAAAGTGCCAGTAGGTTAACCTACAGTATCAAAGGTGAGCGCACCGCAGTTTCAAAGGCTTCAAGCCAAGTCATGTTTCTGCCCCCATCTGGTGAACAACAGTACTGCTTTCCTAACTCTCAGCTCACCACCATAGGACATGGCAGCAACCTTGTGAGCTATTAAAAGTGATACCAGCCAAAATGGTCTTTCCCACACAGGGAGGAAAAAGTCATGCTGCCTTTTTATAGCAAAATCACCATGGAAACAAACCCTTGTGATTGGACTCTTTTCATAGTGTAGATGTTTTGACCAGATCTGTGTTTGATCACAGCTTGTTCCACTGCTTGTCTGTAACAGGGAGAAGGAGAACAGAGTGTAGCTGCTTCATATAGATGGCATGTTACAGTAAAGGGCAGATTTGTACAGAAATAACCTCAGAATTTCACAGTGAGAGGAACCCTGTTTGTCTTAGCCTTAGGATTTCAGGGAAAACATGCTCTCTCTCTCTCTCTCTCTCTGTATCTCTCTCTGTATCTCTCTCTAGCTAGGCCTCTACAGTAATTGAGTTGGAGAGTCCTTCAGAGAATCAGTCTTCCAGCATGTTTAGGGCTATTTTAGGGTTGTCTTGATTTGAGGCATATGGTCAGTCGGCCAGTCAATCGGGCGTGGTCACTGAGAAGTGATGATCAGGCTCTATGTGAACATCCATCCGCAGGTCTGTATGCTTATCTCTGCCAAGGTGATTATGGACATATACAGTTACGTAACTCTCTCGCACTCTCATCCTCTTTCATATAATGACTGTTTATATGGCTGTCAGACCCCCTAGTATCAATCCACTCTTCCCCCGGCCTCAGCCCTCTAATCTGGAGTCTAAACATTACCTCTCTCCTCAGTATAGGGAGTTTCTAAGAAGAGCTTTACTTTCTGAGTAGTGACATTAGACAAACCAATGATGACTTCAGACAAACTAGTGGGAAAGTGTTGAACTGGCTGAGTTCTTGGGATTGAGCCTACTGGGAGATTTATGGTCGAATCCCCCCACTTGCATACACACAAAGCGTGTAGATATTTCTACCTCTGGTCCTATCACAGTCCCTTCCTTCTGAACTGACCTTCGCTCTCGCACTCTGAGCTCTGGTAATTGGTCTCTCTCCTCTCCCTTTTTAAAAACTCTTTCCTCTCATTCTCTTTCCCTTCACTCATCTGCTGGCACTCTGAGATGCTATCTGTCTGTTTCTAAACAAGTACTGGAGCCCATGGGCCCTGTGCAGCATGGCCATGGATTAAACACTCACACCCACAATTACACACGCATACATACATACATACACTGACAAGCAAGCACATGCAACATTCTACAGGCACGCACATAAGCACCTGCAGGTCTTCTGGCAAAAATATACACAATACAAATCATTTTGGACAGATTTGACAGGCAGACACACAAGCATAGAAATGATACACAACCACGCTTACACCGACTTGTGAGGTTTATGTTGAGGTGGTTATTGTACCTACACCAGACCCAGGCCATTGGCAGTGTCCGAAAACCCCTACTTGGTTCTAAATAGTAGGCATTTTGGGTATATAGTATGTGAAATTTTGAAAATATAGTATGCTTTACATGCTGGGATGTCACACTCATTTTGGCTTTTCATCTAATAGAATTCTGTACACACTATTGAGTAATAGAATCGTATTCCGAGACCCAGGTGTGTCGCACTGTACCGAAATGAACGAATGATGGGAATCAACGCAATTACGCATTAGATGAGGCATTCTCAGTAGTCTGGTATGCTGTTAATTGTAGCTTACTACATTTGCTTTTACTAAACAATATGTTCTAAAAAAGTATGGAGTACGATTAGTACACAGTATGCAGTTTAAGTAAGTAGTAGGAAAGCCAGATTTTGGCCATGACCATTGTGTACTGGTTACTCAAACTCAATACCTTCCACTCCACACCGAGGAATCTCTCCCCACCACGAAGCATACTGTAGGTTATTTTCTTTTGAAGTCTGTTTGGAATCTGAAATCTGTTTTGGAATCTGTTTAGTGTTTGAGTATGCAACCGTTCTGGGAAAATGGCTTCACTACAGCCAAGTCAAGACTCATACATCATCCTCACCTCCTACCCTGTACTTTCACAATCATTTCATTCCTGTTTCTGTTCTCATCATTTTCACACTGATTTAATTCTGCTGTCATGGCCTATTGGTCCAGTATGTGAACTAGTGGAGAGAAACCCTCGCACATGCATACTCACACATGCACAGAGAGATGTTTTATACATTTTACTGCTCTCTGTTATTACTGATAGTCCCCATAGCCCTATAGACTTGGGAATCTAGGTGATAACACCCTCTTACGATCCCTTTTTCACATCGGACCAGATACTCAACCACCCCACCCACTGGACACACACTGGTTGAACCAACATGGCATAGATGTTGAATTGACGTCTGTGCCCAGTGGACAGTCTCTCTCTCTAGCAGCACAGGTCATTAACTACAAATCTGTTTTTGTATGGATGTC
Organism: Oncorhynchus nerka; assembly: GCF_034236695.1. NCBI lineage: Eukaryota > Metazoa > Chordata > Actinopteri > Salmoniformes > Salmonidae > Oncorhynchus > Oncorhynchus nerka. The sequence goes on from NC_088396.1 coordinate 25,002,195, forward strand.
AGTTCAGTCTGCCTGCTATCTCGCCAATCTGGTGTTTTGATTTAGTGAGATGCGAAACAGACTGAGAAAGAAAGCAAAATGGGACATCTAAAAATAGGCTACTCTTGCTTTGATATCCTGTTACATCAGCATGTTGTGGTTAGAGAGTGTGTGATAGACATCGCAGAATGGCAGAGTGAGAACATAGACAGGAGATGACACACACACACGCGTGGAGACATTACCACATCATGCGTGTCAGTGTGTTCTGGGTTAGAGGGTTGGGGGTATCTCAGTCATGCAAAGAGCCTGCTGGAATGTTTGATCAGAGAAAGAAGTTTTATCTAACAGGAGGATGGAGGGAAGGAGATGGGGAGGGAGACAGAACAAACAGAAAAGAGAGAGCATTGGAGGCGGAGGGAAACGGAGAGAACAACACATGGACATTGATCACTGAAATCAGTTACATTTGTGAATGTCACAAATGTCAGTTTCAACTCTTCTTGGCTTACAGTATCTAACAATCATGGGGATTTGTCAAAATAATGACCAGTATGTACGTACATCTGAAGCCATACTGGTGTGAGCTAGAAGATTTTACCATAACAAGTAGCATGTACGTAGATGGTTCATACAGTCAGTAATCTTGCTCTCGCAAGGCAGGCACTCACTCTACCATGTTTATTGGCTATTCCTCCAGCACATTAGAAGGACATCTAGTCAAATCTCTATAAAAACAATAGGAAAGTTAGGTAACTGGTGTAAAATGGCTAGCTAGTTAGCGGTGCAAGCTAGTTACGTTTTAATCGGTGACGTCACTCGCTCTGAGTTTCCATTGCTTTGCACGGGCTGCGGCTTTTGTGGAGCGATAGGTGACAATTCTTTGTGGGTGACTGTTGTCGATGTGTTCAGAGGTTCCGTGGTTCAAATCCAGGTGTGAGCAAGGAGAGGGACAGAAGCAACACTGTTACAGAGTGAGGAAAAGAGAAAGAGCAAGAAAGAAGTGGCGAAAGAGAGAGATTGTATGAAGAAGAGAGGTTGACTTGCTGCAGGCCACACATGTAAAGTGAATGCAGGTGGGGCCTGAAGTGATGATGAAGATAGCAGGATGGAGATCCAATCTGGTTTGAGTTTTAGAGGGTGACTGATACCCATGTTTACCAGGGTTCTCAGATCAGCAGCAGCAAGTACACATTGATCCACTTAGCCTGGACTTGAGTTGGAACGGAGGCAGGGTGTGGTGTGTGTGTGTGTGTGTGTGTGTGTGTGTGTGTGTGAGAGAGTGGGGAGTGAACGGGGAATTGTGAAAGGAAGTGAGGGTAGATGATGGAGATGTTTGTATGTGTGTACTGTATGTTTGTATGTGTGTACTGTATGTGTGTACTGTATGTTTGTATGTGTGTACTGTATGTTTGTATGTGTGTACTGTATGTTTGTATGTGTGTACTGTATGTTTGTATGTATGTTTCTATATTTGTATTTATTTAACCTTTATTTAACTAGGCAAGTCAGTTAAGAACAAATTCTTATTTACAATGACGGCCTACCACCCGGGACAAACCCGGAAGACGCTGGGTCCAATTGTACGCCGCCCTATGGGACTCCCAATCATGGCTGGATGCGACAGCCTGGATTCAAACCAGGGACTGTAGTGATGCATCTTGCACTGAGATGTAGTGCCTTAGACCGCTGTGCCACTCTGGAGCCCCTTGTATGTATGAGTGTACTGTATGTTTGGGGTTCTACAACTGTGCTCTGTAGGGGTTACTTAGGGTTAGTCACACGTGTATATGTGTGTGTGCTTCTTGGGAGTGTCACTCACATGGCGGTGTGCTCCTTAGCCCTGTCCTCAGTGTTAGCCCAGTCTCAGTGGATATACTCCAGCCTGCTCTGCCTGACAGGTCTCTGGCAGCACGCCTCAAACGTGAGTGAAGGAACAGGTGGATAATTTTTATTTATTTATTTCACCTTTATTTAACCAGGTAGGCAAGTTGAGTTCTCATTTACAATTGCGACCTGGCCAAGATAAAGCAAAGCAGTTCGACACATACAACGACACAGAGTTACACATGGAGTAAAACAAACATACAGTCAATAATACAGTAGAAACAAGTCTATATACAATGTGAGCAAATGAGGTGAGATAAGGGAAGTAAAGGCAAAAAAAGGCCATGGTGGCAAAGTAAATACAATATAGCAAGTAAAACACTGGAATGGTAGATTTGCAGTGGAAGAATGTGCAAAGTAGAAATAAAAATAATGGGGTGCAAAGGAGCAAAATAAATAAATAAATACAGTAGGGAAAGAGGTAGTTGTTTGGGCTAAATTATAGGTGGGCTATGTACAGGTGCAGTAATCTGTGAGCTGCTCTGACAGTTGGTGCTTAAAGCTAGTGAGAGAGATAAGTGTTTCCAGTTTCAGAGATTTTTGTAGTTCGTTCCAGTCTTTGGCAGCAGAGAACTGGAAGGAGAGGTGGCCAAAGAAAGAATTGGTTTTGGGGGTGACCAGAGAGAAATACCTGCTGGAGCGCGTGCTACAGGTGTGTGATGCTATGGTGACCAGTGAGCTGAGATAAGGGGGGACTTTACCTAGCAGGGTCTTGTAGATGACATGGAGCCATTGGGTTTGGCGACGAGTATGAAGCAAGGGCTAGCCAACGAGAGCGTACAGGTCGCAATGATGGGTAGTATATGGGGCTTTGGTGACCAAACGGATTGCACTGTGATATACTGCATCCAATTTGTTGAGTAGGGTATTGGAGGCTATTATGTAAATGACATCGCCGAAGTCGAGGATTGGTAGGATGGTCAGTTTTACAAGGGTATGTTTGGCAACATGATTGAAGGATGCTTTGTTTGCGAAATAGGAAGTCAATTCTAGATTTAACTTTGGATTGGAGATGTTTGATGTGGGTCTGGAAGGAGAGTTTACAGTCTAACCAGACACCTAGGTATTTGTAGTTGTCCACGTATTCTAAGTCAGAGCCGTCCAGAGTAGTGATGTTGGACAGGCGGGCAGGTGCAGGCAGCGATCGGTTGAAGAGCATGCATTTAGTTTTACTTTTATTTAAGAGCTATTGGAGGCCACGGAAGGAGAGTTGTATGGCATTGAAGCTTGTCTGGAGGGTTGTTAATACAGTGTCCAAAGAGGGGCCAGAAGTATACAGAATGTCGTCTGGGTAGAGGTGGATCAGAGTCTCACCAGCAGCAAGGGCGAGACCCTCCGATTTGACACACTGAACTCTATCAGAGAAGTAGTTGGTGAACCAGGCGAGGCAGTCATTTGAGAAACCAAGGCTGTCGATGAGGATGTGGTGATTGACAGAGTCGAAAGCCTTGGCCAGATCAATGAATACGGCTGCACAGTAATGTTTCTTATCGATGGTGGTTAAGATATCGTTTAGGACCTTGAGCGTGGCTGAGGTCCACCCATGACCAGCTCTGAAACCAGATTGCATAGCAGAGAAGGTATGGTGAGATTCGAAATGGTCGGTAATCTTTGTTGACCTGGCTTTCGAAGACCTTAGAAAGGCAGGGTAGGATAGATATAGGTCTGTAGCAGTTTGGGTCAAGAGTGTTCCCCCCTTTGAAGAGGGGGATGACCGCAGCTGCTTTCCAATCTGTGGGAATCTCAGACGACACGAAAGAGAGGTTGAACAGGCTAGTAATAGGGGTGGCAACAATTTCGGCAGATAATTTTAGAAAGAAAGGGTCCAGATTGTCTAGCCCGGCTGATTTGTAGGGGTTCAGATTTTGCAGCTCTTTCAGAACATCAAATCAAATCAAATCAAATCAAATGTTATTTGTCACATACACATGGTTAGCAGATGTTAATGCGAGTGTAGCGAAATGCTTGTGCTTCTAGTTCCGACAATGCAGTGATAACCAACAAGTAATCTAACTAACAATTCCAAAACTACTGTCTTATACACAGTGTAAGGGGATAAGGAATATGTACATAAGGATATATGAATGAGTGATGGTACAGAGCAGCATACAGTAGATGGTATCGAGTACAGTATATACATATGAGATGAGTATGTAGACAAAGTAAACAAAGTGGCATAGTTAAAGTGGCTAGTGACATAAGAATGCAGTCGATGATCTAGAGTACAGTATATACATATGCATATGAGATGAATAGTGTAGGGTAAGTAACATTATATAAGGTAGCATTGTTTAAAGTGGCTAGTGATATATTTACATCATTTCCCATCAATTCCCATTATTAAAGTGGCTGGAGTTGGGTCAGTGTCAATGACAGTGTGTTGGCAGCAGCCACTCAATGTTAGTGATTGCAATCAGCTGACTGGATTTGGGCGAAGGAGAAATGGGGAAGGCTTGGGCGAGTTGCTGTGGGGGGTGCAGTGCTGTTGACCGGGGTAGGAGTAGCCAGGTGGAAAGCATGGCCAGCCGTAGACAAATGCTTATTGAAATTCTCAATTATAGTGGATTTATCAGTGGTGACAGTGTTTCCTATCTTCAATGCAGTGGGCAGCTGGGAGGAGGTGTTCTTATTCTCCATGGACTTTACAGTGTCCCAGAACATTTTTGGTGTTAGTGTTGCAGGAAGCAAATTTCTGCTTGAAAAAGCTAGCCTTGGCTTTTCTAACTGCCGGTGTATAATGGTTTCTAGCTTCCCTGAACAGCTGCATATCACAGGGGCTGTTCGATGCTAATGCAGAACTCCATAGGATGTTTTTGTGTTGGTTAAGGGCAGTCAGGTCTGGGGAGAACCAAGGGCTATATCTGTTCCTGGTTCTAAATTTCTTGAATGGGGCATGCTTATTTAAGATGGTTAGGAAGGCATTTAAAAAATAACCAGGCATCCTCTACTGACGGGATGAGATCAATATCCTTCCAGGATACCCCGGCCAGTTCGATTAGAAAGGCCTGCTCACTGAAGTGTTTCAGGGAGCGTTTGACAGTGATGAGTGGAGGTCGTTTGACCGCTGACCTATTACGGATGCAGGCAATGAGACAGTGATCGCTGAGATCTTGGTTGAAGACAGCAGAGGTGTATTTAGAGGGCAAGTTGGTTAGGATGATCTCTATGAGAGTGCCCGTGTTTAACGCTTTGGGGAGGTACCTGGTAGGTTCCTTGATAATTTGTGTGAGATTGAGGGCATCAAGCTTAGATTGTAGGATGGCTGGGGTGTTAAGCATGTTCCAGTTTAGGTCGCCTAGCAGCACGAGCTCTGAAGATAGATGGGGGGCAATCAGTTCACATATGGTGTCCAGAGCACAGCTGGGGGCAGAGAGTGGCCTATAGCAGGCGGCAATGGTGAGAGACTTGTTTTTAGAGAGGTGGATTTTTTAAAGTAGAAGTTCAAATTGTTTGGGTACAGACCTGGATAGTAAGCCTGCAGAGTTCTGTCCATCTTTGCAGTAGATTGCAACACCGCCCCCTTTGGCAGTTCTATCTTGTCTGAAAATGTTGTAGTTTGGGATGAAAATTTCAGAATTTTTGGTGGTCTTCCTAAGCCAGGATTCAGACACAGCTAGAACATCCGGGTTGGCAGAGTGTGCTAAAGTAGTGAATAAAACAAACTTAGGGGGAGGCTTAACATGCATGTTAACATGCATGAAACCAAGGCTATTACGGTTACAGAAGTCATCAAAAGGGAGCGCCTGGGGAATAGGAGTGGAGCTAGGCACTGTAGGGCCTGGATTCACCTCTACATCGCCAAAGGAACAGAGGAGGGAGTAGGATAAGGGTACGGCTAAAAGCAATAAGAATTGGTCGCCTAGAACGTTTGGAACAGAGAGTAAAAGGAGGTTTCTGGGGGCGATAAAATAGCTTCAAGGTATAATGTACAGACAAAGGTATGGTAGGATGTGAATACAGTGGAGGTAAACCTAGGTATTGAGTGATGATGAGAGAAATATTGTCTCTAGAAACGGAGGGAATAATGGAGGGAAGAGAGCAGAGATGGGGTACAGGCCAGTTCCCTGGCTCTAGTCCCTGGCGAGAGTAAGAGGGAGAGAGGGCTGAGAGAGTAGTGAGGCCAGCTGGTAAACTGTCATGTGGGTAACTCCCTGGTAGGGTTGCTGCAGGAGAGCTGCCCCAAAGCTGCAAAGCAAATGGCAACAGTTACCACCACTATAGCCTTTCTTATCATTTGATCTGATCAAATGAATGATTCTGGTTTATGTTGTGTGTGTGTGTGTGTGTGTGTTTATGTTAGTGTCAGTGTTCCCACTGGCAGGAGAGCTAAATGCTGTAAAATAAAGCAGAGGGCGTTGGAAAACTAGGGGTGATCAGCTGGGGGGATTATGTTGCCCTCTAGTGGTGTAAAATGGTCTCAGTCTATTGATCACTAATGCCGTTGACTGTAAAGTAGATTGATTGCTAATTCCTCTCTCTCTCTGTAGGGGTGTTCTGGGTCATCGTGCGGTGGAAAATGTGACTGCAGTGGAGTAAAAGGAGAAAAGGTAAGCATTCTGTCCATCACTCGGCAGGGTAGCCTAGTGGTTAGAGTGTTGGACTAGTAACTGGAAGGTTGCAAGTTCAAGCCCCTGAGCTGACAAGGTACAAATCTATCGTTCTGCCCCTGAACTGGCAGTTAACCCATTGTTCCTAGGCTGTCATTGAAAATAAGAATTTGTTCTTAACTTACTTGCCTAGTTAAATAAAGGAAAAATAAACTCCATTGTCTACCAGTTTCACATTGCTCTTGTTTTCTTCACACCATATCTCTTTCACCTACTCACTCATCCTGAGATTCCCACCTACAAACTACAGATTCCACAATCCCTGTTAGGCACAAAGTGGCGAAAGGGACGTTTCTTATGGTACAGTATGCATACATTTTTGGATGTCCGTCATCCATTTCGTATGATATGTTACGAATTACACATAGCTAGGTGGCTAACCTCAGCTAGGTGGCTAACCTCAGTGTGGCTAACCTCAGCTAGGTGGCTAACCTCAGCGAGGCTAGTAGTTATGGGTTAGGGTTAGAGGAAGGGTTAGCTAACATGCTAAGTAGTTGCAAAGTAGCTAAAAAGTAGCAAGTAGTTCAAGTTCAAATGCAAAAAAATTCAACATGCAACTTTTTGGGTTCCTAGATGTTTGCGTTCTCCCCATGTCATAGGCCACCATCCTCCCGACCTACTTAATTCCTTTAGTTTTTGGCGTAAGCAACCTCCTGCCTTATGTAACCATACCAAACGTAACATATTATACTAATTTGTGTGTCACAGCTGTACATTTACTATGTTAGGAATAGTATGAGTCGAGGCAGGTCAGTCTAGTCCTTGGTGGAAAACGGCGAAACGGAAGACCGACACGGAGCAGGAATCAGGCGGAATTAGAGCATGTCCAGACACACAGCTGGGCTGAGGCCGCATTCCCACCGGACCGAACAATCTCCCACTCGCTTTTGAAAGAGTATCACACTGTTACAGTACATCCAGCAATCAGTGGTTTAAAATTGTGGTTAGAAGTTTCTAAGACACTTGAAGACAAAGTCTGCACACTGCCTGTCTTATCTCAAAGTAACAATGACACACTCAGTTCCATCTCCACCCTCTCAGGGATTCAAAAAAACCTATTATGTAGCTGTTACTGCATGTATTGACTCACATTAGAGCCTAGCAACAGTGTCTTATCTACCCTGCATGTGTAGCCTTAAGCTCTCAAGATGACTCACTGTTTTAGAAACAGTAGCCACACAGACATACCACAGAGGAGCTGTGTGTTCTCTGGACCCAGGCCTTTACTGACTGTCTGACAGACTGCGCCTGGTGAAGTCATACCTCATGTCTGTTGAAAGGTGTTGAAGCCTGGCAAACCAACCGCTGTTTTAATTCTCCCTGCATAGTTTCGCTGTGATGATATGACTTCCTGCCGCCCACGATCGGAGTTCTCTTCCCTTGGGGACTGGCCCGTGTCCTGGTTCTCATGGCCCAAAATTTAATGTTCAACTTCAAACCTCGTGTGAGCTTTAGAAATAGAGGGATATGGGAGGGGGATGGAAAGAGAAAGGCAGGAGGTCAAGAGAGTAAGACAGTCAGAAACACACACAGAAAAAAGGGCTCCAAAAACCACTGCTTTTCCACTCCTCACCCACCTCCTTCTAGCTCCCTCTCTCTCACTTTTGGCAGCAGAAAATGTACTTTTAACAAAAATATATATGCAACAATTTAAAAGATTATACTGTTACAATTCATATAAGGAAATAAGTCAATTAAAATAAATTCATGATGCCCTAATCTATGGATTTCATATGACTGGGAATACAGATATGTATCTGTTAGTCACAGATACCTTAAAAAATAGGTAGGGGCGTGGATCCGAAAACCAGTCACTACCTCGTGTGACTAACGTGCCGTGCTGCATGAGGCAAATCTCCTTCACACAGAGTTGATCAGGCTGTTGATTGTAGCCTGTGTAATGTTGTCCCACTCCTCGTAAATGGCTGTGCGAAGTTGCTGGTTATTGGCGGGAACTGGAACACACTGTCATACACGTCGATCCAGAGCATCCTTAACATGCTCAATGGGTGGCAAATCTGGTGACTATACAGGCCATGGAAGAACTGGGACATTTTCAGCTTCCAGGAATTGTGTACATATCCTTGCAACATGGGGCCATGCATTGCCATGCTGAAACACAAGGTGATGGCAGAGGACGAATGGCACGACAATGGGACTCAGGATCTCGTCACGGTATTGCTCTGTATTCAAATTGCCGTTGATAAAATGCCATTGTGTATGCCTGTCCATACCATAAACCCTACTGCCACCATGGTGCACTGTGTTCACAGCGTTGACTTCAGCAAACTGCTCGCCCGCATGACGCCATACACCCACGGTCTGCGGTTGTAAGGCCGGTTGGGCGTACTGCTAAATAATCTAAAAGGACGTTGGAAGCGGCTTATAGTAGAGAAATGAAAATGTAATTTATCTAGCAACAGCTCTGGTGGACATTCCCGCAGTCAGCATTCCAATTGCACGCGCCATCAAAACTTGAGATATCTGTGGCGTTGTGTGATGATAAAAGCTTTTGGTGTGTATGGATAATTTCAGGGATCTTTTATTTCAGCTCATGAAACATGGGACCAACGCTTTACATGTTGCGTTTATATTTTTGTTCAGTGTTCAATGGGTGAGGGCAGACTACATGGCCCCGTGAAAGAACAGTAGCTTCATCTAGTGGCAGATAGAAGGAACACATGAAGCAATCACTACTGACAAGCTGCTGCTGTCTCATCAATCCCCTTCATATATTTTTCTAATCATAATTTGTTTAACCCCACTTGCCTGTAGGCACAGATCTAGGATCAGCTTACCTTACTTAAACCCTAAACTCAACCATGATTCTGAAAAACATAGATCAGCATCTATACGATTAACTTCATTCGAATCTGTTCAACCTGCTTTGTGTGTCCTGTAGGGTGAGCGGGGGTTTCCTGGTCTCCAAGGCAACATGGGGTTCCCGGGCATGCAGGGCAATGAGGGGCCCGCCGGGCCGATGGGCCCTAAGGTGAGTGTCAGCTCCAGACCACACCCCTTCAGAGTTTCCCCAACCCACCAGGAGACCTTACTTGGGACAGTATAATGTGATTTACTATGCTTATATTACATGCATGTATAACACATACACATTCATCATTTTATTTACAAAAAAAATGTGTTATGTCACTTCTATGTTGTCTTAATGTCACATCCATGTCACTTGTCTCTTCCCAGGGAGAATATGGCGAGTCTGGAACTCCTGGAATGAAAGGAACACGTGTAAGTACAATAACGCTATCAGAGCAGACCTCTCCTAGTCTGGAAACCAGTTTTTACTTTCTTACAGCATTTTGGCTTTTGCCTGGACTACCTTGAACAGCATATAACTTCATATTACTGGATTTATGTGATTCTGCCTTCTTATTGTAATGCAATTACTTGTATTCAAAGTAATCTGCTAAATGGCTCAAATATAAATACTGTGTTGTGGTGTCTTGCAGGGATCTAATGGTTTGTCAGGCTTCCCAGGAAATCCAGGGCTACCGGTACGTTCTGTTAATTCCTGTAAACCATAACTTCACATGCAAGTAGTTTTGACTGTTTAGGCCATGTGTCCTACCTCACAAATGTCTTACCTGTCCTTGTGTGTCCTGCCTCTCCCCCACAGGGTATCCCCGGACAAGACGGCCCCCCTGGATCGTCAGGTATCCCAGGGTGCAACGGAACAAAGGTGAGTCATTTGTTTGGTATCAACTCTCTGCTGTTACACACCTGTGTAGGAACTGACTTAATAATTCCTGTTATTTATGCACTTCTACCTAACCATGCTGTCTCAACCCTGTCTTCAGTGTGAACTGATGTCTCTTGTCTGTGTTCCAGGGAGATCGAGGGACAGATGGACAGCCTGGGTTCCCTGGTCTACAGGGTCCTCCTGTAAGCGCTCTGCCCCATCAACATTACCAACATGGTCACAGTATTTACTTCAACGCTGCCACAGACTTCACCTTAGACCAGTATTTCATACTAGACCTAAATCAATTAACAGAATAAAAGGCACTAGACTGAAAGATGTTATAATAAGCTCTTAATAAAATGTGTTTATCATTCAATCGGGCGAGATTTACAACTCTATCTCTCTCCTCAGGGTATCCCTGGGCTAATGGGAATGAAAGTAAGTTAAAACCGAGGACTTTTACATCCTAAATAAAGTACATTTCAGTGTTAAAAGGTATGGAAGCATCATAAGACATCTATTAAAACATTGTTGATGGGCCCTGTGTGTAGTGTATCAGTCTCTAACCTGTCTCTGTCTGTCTCTCTCAGGGAGACCCAGGTGGTGTTTTAGGAATCATCCCACTGAAAGGAGATAAAGGATTCCCTGGAACACCTGGTTTACCGGTACGTACAGTGCCTTCAGAAAGTTTTCAGACCCCTTGACCTTTTCCACATTTTGTTAAGTTACAGCCTTAATCTAAAATGTATTAGATTGTTTTTCCCCTTATCAATCTACACACAATAGCCCATAATGACAAAGCAAAAACTAGGATTTTATACATTTTTGGTAATTTATAAAAAATCTAAAACTGAAATATCACATTTACATAAGTATTCAGTCCCTTTACTCAGTTATTTGTTGAAGCACCTTTGCAATCAATTACAGCATCAAGTCTTCTTGAGTATGACTCTATAAGCTTGGCACACCTGTATTTGGGGAGTTTCTCCCATTTTCCTCTGCAGATCCTCTCAAGCTCTGTCAGGTTGGATGGGGAGTGTTGCTGAACAGCTATATTCAGGTCTCTCCAGAGATGTTTGATCATGTTCAAGTCCGGGCTCTGGCTGGGCCACTCAAGGACATTCAGAAACTTGTCCCAAAGCCACTCCTGGGTTGTCTTGGATGTGTGCTTAGGCTCATTGTACTGTTGGAAGGCGAACCTTCGCTCTAGTCTGATGTCCTGAGCGCTCTGGAGCAGGTTTTCATCAAGGATCTCTCTCTACTTTGCTCTGTTCATCTTTGCCTTGATCCTGAATCGTCTCCCAGTCCCTGCCGCTGAAAAACATCCCCACAGCATGATGCTGCCACCACCGCGCTTCACCGTAGGGATGGTGCCAGGATTCCTCTAGAAGTGACGCTTGGCATTCAGGACAAAGAGTTCAATCTTTGTTTCATCAGACCAGAGAATCTTGTTTCTCATGGTCTGAGAGTCTTTAGGTGCCTTTTGACAAACTCCAAGCTGGCTGTCATTTGCCTTTTACTGAGGAGTGTCTTCCGTCTGGCCACTCTACCATAAAGGCCTGATTGGTGGAGTTCTGCAGAGATGGTTGTCCTTCTGGAAGTTTCTCCCATCTCCACAGAGGAACTCTAGCGCTCTGTCAGACTGACCATCGGGTTCTTGGTCACCTCTCTGACCAAGCGCCTTCTCCCTCGATTGCTCAGTTTAGCTGGGAGGCGGGCTCTAGTAAGAGTCTTGGTGGTTCCAAACTTGTGTTCTTGGGTACCAAAACATTTCTGCATTACTGAAGGTCCCCAAGTTGCAGAAACATTGCAAGGATGATCAATGGAAACAGGATGCACCTGAGCTCAGTTTCAAGTCTCATAGCAATGGGTCTGAATACTTATGTAAATAAGGTATTTCTGTCTTTTATAATGAATAAATATGCAAACATTTCTAAAAACCTGTTTTCGCTTTGTCATAATGGGGTATTGTGTGTAGATTGCTGAGGATTTGTATTTATTTAGTCTATTTTAGAATAATGCTGTAACGTAACAAAATGTGGAATAAGTCAAGGGGTCTGAGTACTTCCCGAAGGCACTGTATGTGTGTGCGTGCTTGTGATTGTATGTGTGCGCGCGTGCCTGACAACAACTTGCTTATACAGAATATTCATCCTTTCTTTCCTACAGGGACCTAATGGCCCCTCAGGACCCGAAGGCCCCCCAGGAAACCAGGGATCAGACGGACCCAGAGTGAGCGACCACTCTAACACTGGGCCAACACAGGATCACTTAGACTTAAATGATACCCAATTCTATGATACCTTATTCTCACTACTTTTGTGAAGAATGTTAACATTTAGGATGATATTGTCTTTAGAACACGGACTATATTCCTCTTTCCCTTTAGGGTTTCCCTGGCATACCTGGCCCCCCAGGAGAAAAGGTAGGCTTGTTGTCAATTATCTTCTAATAATAGGCCAAAGTTTCCACCTATTGTACTTTATATTGTTGTTCATCCAATCAGAATGCTCTCATTTGTGATGTTCAATAAGTTGTCTCAGTAATGACGTTGGCCTTCTCTCTCCAGGGTGACCGGCTGTCATTCCAGAGTGAGAAGGGAGACAAGGTGAAACACACGTTCATGTTCACAACATCTTTATAAAGAGTTAATAAGCAATTATTTAGCCATAATAAATCAGTTGTAAACAGTTCTAAAATCCTTCCTTCACCATTGAGGGACAGATTTGGTCCCTATCTCCCTTCACCTCCTCTTCTTCCAGGACAAAGCCCTCTGCCTTTCCACTCTATATAGTTTTCTTTGTTCCCGTTTCTGATCCGTACCCTTGGTATTTCCCTCTCCTGATAGGGTGCACAAGGGCTCCGTGGTCCCCCTGGCCCCCCTGGACTCCCGTCACAGGAAGCGGGAGGAAATACCGTCACTCATTTCCTCCCTGGACCACCGGTACCCAGCTCTTTATAATCAATTATAATAATGGACGATGACGACTTACTTTGACCAAAGCCCTTGAATCCTTCATGGAGCATAGGCCACTGACGAATGTCCTCCATCTCATTCTGTTAACACATCTATGGGTATCAATGGATGGATGGATGAATGGTTTGATGAATGGATGAAGGGAAAGTAGGTCTGCCTCCTTACTAAAGGTGTTTGTATCTGTCCTTCAGGGTCAGAGAGGCGAGACAGGAGACAGAGGAGACAAAGTGAGTGTTTTAGTATTTTTCAACTTGTTCTTACATGAAATGACATTACAGTACATGAAGTAAATATTTTGATGACCATTATGAGTAACATTGATGTAATTTCCATTTTTGTCTGCAGGGTTCTTGCATTCTAAACGGGGTCAAGGGTGAACAAGGCTCACCAGGACCAAGGGTGAGTGAAGATGATCACATTGCAATATTTTATTGAAGAAAAACAACATTATTTGCTTTCATGGAAGAACTGAGTTTCTGTGTCTTGGATTTCAGGGAAAACCTGGCAAAGATGGCGACAATGGATTTAAGGTATAGAGTCATACACGTATACACCTAGTCTCTCACACCACCCTCTTGTATTTCTCTCTCTCATTATGTCTGTCACTGTCCTTCTCTCGCTCTCTCTTGGGGTTTTGTCTCAGTAGTTCAGTTGTTTGATGTCTTTGTCCTGATCATTGTGATGTGCCTGTTGTCATACAGGGAGAGAGAGGCTTTCCTGGCGGCCCTGGATACCATGGAACACCGGTAACTACGCAACCATTTATACTGTACCTGTCAAAACCTGTACAAACCTGTCATATGCTTATTAGAAATTATCTCTGATTTACCTTTCAGTTCTGAGGCTAATAAAATGGACATCTCTCTGTGTTCTAGGGTGAAAAAGGAGAGAAAGGACCTCCAGCATATGTAAGTACTGTCTCTGCATACTGTATACCAGTGGTTCCCAAACATGTTTGGCCCACGACCCCATTTTGATATCTGAAAATGATCATGACCCCACCCATGTGAAAACAAATGATGTAATTAACAGCCCATGTTTACTTTTTTAATTAGGGCTTATGGCAGTCAATTGTAAAACATTCTAACAGTATTTCTGATCTGAGAAACTGATTGTCTTCTTAACTCACCATCATATACTTTGAAGGTGGGGCTATGACAGTCAATTGCATATTAGTCTGACATAAAATAAATTATCTCACCACCACTAATGAGATGAGTGTGCATGTCGCATCTGAGCTTCTGAAGGTCAGGGGGCGTGGTCGCACCTCATCTCTCCTGTCACATCCAACCTGGATCGCTATAAGTTTTTAATGCAGACGAGAGCACTGAATCAGCGTACCATGAGTTTTAATGCTCGGAGGGAAACGGCATCGTATTCCCTTTGAGTCAGGAACCAAAACTCCTCAATAGTGACCCGTGAATCTATTGTCTGCAGCATTCGGTCACATGACAGCTAGATCAGCTGTTGGATTTTACTTACCGGCATGTCACCTGAGCCAGGATCACCGTCAAACGGATTTATCTGATTCTGTCACTCATCTGTAGAATGTTGTATTTCCCCTGCATGCTTGCATTCAGTTCGTTCAGTATCCCAAATACTGTATGTCGTTGCATAGGCAAAGATAAACATTTTATTGTCATTACACAGAAAGTCCATTTTTTCACATCCATTGCGAATGACTACAGTTCCTCTCTCAATTTGAAAAATCTTTCCAACACTCTCCCTCAATAACCATCAAGACTCAATATGAAATAGAACATTGTCATTCTCTGATCCCATATCTCCATATAGTGGGTGTATCATACAATGCATCCATATGGTAGAGGGAGACCCATTCATTTTTTAAATTTCACCTTTATGGCCTTCAAGGTAGGCCAGTTGAGAACATAACTAGAGTGAAGAGGCCTGCCCGCCGTCCCGTGATAGATGGAGCCCCATCTTTGCAAAAGCTCACCACTCTATCCCATGAAATCAGTTTTTCGTCACTATAGCACTCTGCGTCTCGGCCCACACAGCTAACGTCCATTTGGAGAGCATATGGTGGGGAGTTTGAGTCATTCAGTCAGTTTCCTCTTGATTGCTAGCATCAATTTTTAGTTTCACAGTGTTATCTTACAAATGTATTGATGTGAGTTTCTGTTCCTCTACCCCCCCCCCCCACATTGTTTTCACCATATCAATAGCAGCCGGTAATATCAAAATATCTTCAATAGTGTGTGGTTTCATAGCATTGCAGGCTTAGCCATTCACCGTGGTAATGATTCAAGGGCAATGGTCAAGTGCGGCACTTTCCCACAATATAAGGGTGCTGTCTCATTGAATTTTTACTTTTAGATTTGAATCATTTTCATTTTCATATCAGGCAACCCCTAGTTTAGGAAGCTCTGCTCTGTTCGCTTTCTCTGTAAACGTGCTTAATGGTCTCAACACCTCTATCTAACTTTGGTACATTTGGGTGCAATTCCCTTTTCTTACCACCAGATGTCACCATACAATCTTTGAAAGCGTTATTCTTAAATAGTGTAGTAATATATGAGTCTGGTATGCAGGGTGATGGACATTTTATATTTGTATACATTTTTGTTTTCTGTGATTTTAAGGTTGATAGTGCTCCTGGCTCTCCCGGCCCCCCTGGTCTCCCGGGATTACAAGGAGAAAGAGGTACAGTGCACCCCACCACCACCTTTTATAAATCTACACTGTTTATGTTATTACACCAGCATCCATAGAAGAATGCACACTAAGGTTCTATGTACCACCAACTGTCAATTTTTCCTCTGTCTGAAAGGTTTCCCTGGTCTTCAAGGAGACCTTGGTCCACCAGGTAAGAGAACAAAAACACACCCATCAAGTGATCAGTGCATTCTTTGAAACTTGGTCATATTTTACATCCTCTCTGTCATGTAGTGTGTTAGTTGACATCCTCAAACCTCACTGTGTGCCTCCTCTGTGGTGTATCTTAGGCAGTCTTATTGAAGGACCTCCCGGAGAGAAGGGCCAACCAGGAGAGATTGGTCAGAAGGGAGACAGGGGTGCAGATGGGGACTCTCTCACAGGAAAGCCTGGACACGATGGATCCGTCGGACCCCCTGGTCCTCCCGGACCTCCTGGTAGGTACATTTTACACATGCATAGTGTGACCTTTGTCATTCTGGAGTCATGTAGCTGATTTATACATATAGCGCCGGAGTCTTTTAAGTGCCTCAGTGTTACCTTTGATGTCTCACTTTTACCACCTCTCTCTGTATGCGTATGTGTGTTGTGCTTTCTGTATAGGTGATGAGCCATGTGATCCAGCCCTTGAGAAGGGACCACCCGGACCCCCCGGCCCACCAGGACTACAGGGGGAGTTGGGACAGAAAGGTAAGGAGAGGAGATGGTGAGACTTGGTCATTTCATATAGTGCAGTTGAGAAGTTGACTTTGCTAGCGAGTCATCTCATCCCACGCCGTCACCTACCTGTTATTTCTATACTGTAAACTTGTGTTGCGTTGTACCTTCAGGTGATCAGGGAGACACGTGTGTGCAGTGTGAAGCCTTCGGGCCCCCTGGACTCCCTGGTCCACAGGGGCCTAAAGGACTGCAAGGTGAGGTGACCCACACTATTGAATGAATCATAAATTGAGATTACATGTACAGCATTGAAACCTTTTGGTGCCATTGATTTCAGCAAGTGATTGGCGCTAAGATTGAGTTTCACATCTTCAGCCCGTATCTCAGGTTAAGATCCTGACCCTAGGGCCTATATTAATCCGCCTCCACACTCTTTCCTATGAGATGGTGTTGATGTGTTTGATTGAGAGGTGTGGTTCGTCTCCTGTAGGATATCCTGGAGCAGCAGGCACTAAAGGAGACACGGGCCTGCCTGGACCTACTGGGCCTGATGGAAGCCCCGTGAGTTATCTTCATCACATTACTCATTCCTCTAATAGAACATGATGAAGACCATTACGGTGGAAATGTTGCGTCACTATAGCTCCATGAAGATCAAGATCCTTATTTGTGTGTAACAAGTAGTCAGAGGACGTTCACATTTCAAGTTTTATTAGTCGTATGTAAAATGAAATGCTGACTTCCAGGTACCTTCTCGACAATGCAACAGCAATTAGAAATAATAAAAGACAAGAATATGAACATAAAGTAAATGGCTGAGTAGAATAGACTACATTGTTTAGCATAAGTATAATACAGGAAGGCACAATTTATAGTGCAATATTGACACGTCATTGCTATGTATGTTTGTCTAGTAGTTTTCTAATAAAATAGATTGTTGATTAATCCTGCTGTCTCCTCTCCTCAGGGTAATTACGGTACTCCTGGGTTGATCGGGGCTCCAGGAGCCCATGGTGAGCCTGGAGATATCTACGTGGCTTCAGGGCTGAAGGGTGACAAAGGAGGGTCTGGCTTCGTGGGCACACGAGGACTGCCAGGTGTGGATGGACTGCCAGGGAAAGCTGGACTACCCGGCCTGCCCGGACCCAAAGGAGAACCTGTAAGTGTGTGCACACATGCGTGCATGTGTTTCAGCCATCACTTTAAAGCTTGCAGCATCTACGCTCATGCAGTGATGTAGTCACTCATCCCTCTCTATCTCTGATCTCTGCCTACAGGCCCAAGATGGCATCAAGGGGGACCGTGGTCTGGATGGGGAACATGGGATCACTGGACCCCCAGGAGAGAGGGGTCCTCCTGGTGTACCAGGGTTTGGCCGACAGGGGGAGCCTGGAGAGAAGGGTACATCTGGCCAAGGAGGCCGACCTGGAATCCCTGGACAACCAGGTGGGTGTGCAGCTGCAGATGAAGCTATAGATGCAGCTTCATACATACATACATACATACATACATTCAGGTATAAGGAGCCTATGACCATGTGTATCTACTCTCTCCCTACGTGACAGGAGTGAAAGGTGAACCAGGAAAAGGTGTGAGTTCACCTGGACCCCAGGGCACCCCTGGACCTCGAGGAGAATCTGGCATACGTGGACTACAAGGTGAGGATCAGCTTTGTGTTTATATGTATTGGTATAGCTTGTGGTAGGCTATGGTCCTGCATGGCCCTGTACAGCTCATCATGAACATCTTCTCCATCCCTACCCAGGTGACCGAGGACCTCATGGAGACCCAGGAATTCCAGGATTCCCAGGACAGAAAGGTGACACAGGTGCACCTGGCATGGGATTCTCAGGACCACCTGGACCTAAAGGATATTCTGGAGCTCCAGGAGCCACTGGGTTGCCAGGAGAGCCTGGAAGACCTGGACAGGATGGTTTCTCTGGAATATCGGGCACACCTGGTCCAAAGGTGGGTGTTTTATATGTGTGTCTTTGCTTCACTTCCTGTTGTTTCAAACTCCACAACCAACCAATCTTCTACTGTCCTCTCTAGGGTGAGCCAGGTAGGGGTCTACCTGGACCTAAAGGTGCTCAGGGTCCTGCCGGAGTGACAGGTTTCCCTGGAGAGAAAGGCAACCTTGGTCTACCTGGCATTCCCGGACAAGAGGGACACACAGGACCACCTGGAGCTCAGGGCATCAAAGGTGACCACGGCCCCCCTGGTCAGCATGGTGGCACAGGACCCCCTGGACCCCCTGGAGCAGGAGAACCTGGTGCCCCTGGACCCATGGGACCCCCTGGAGAGTCAGGCCTCTTCGGTCATGATGGTGTGAAGGGTGATAAGGGTTTGCCTGGCTCTCCTGGTCTGGACATGCCCGGCCCTCAGGGAGAGAAGGGAGACTCAGGATTACCTGGACTTTCTGGTTCCAAAGGGTTTCCAGGACGAACAGGCCCCGCCGGCAGAGATGGATTCCCTGGGGGGGCAGGTGAGACTGACATGCCTCAGAACAGTATAGGAGGTCTGATGTAACTGGAAGGACATTGACACATGTTGAATGGACAAGTCTGTGTTGATTGCTGTTGAATTGAAAGAGCATTTGGTGAAATTGAGAAGCTTTGACCTTCAATACTTTGTAAGCTCTGACCTTCAATACTCAGATCTTTTTCCATTCCATTTTCATTTATTTGTTGATGTGTGTGTTTCCCAGGCCCCAAGGGAGAGATGGGAGTCATGGGAACACCTGGAACACCAGGATATCAGGGTCCATCTGGGAACCCTGGAAGTCCAGGACTGAGAGGTGAGACAGTAGAACTACAGGCTCTGCACTTCTAGAATACCCATCAGTGTGTTTTACACCACTATACTATTACATCTCTCACAACTCATTTCTTTCTCTCAGGTGACCCTGGTATCTCTGGGCCAAGGGGGGAGTTCGGTGAGAATGGACCCAAAGGAGAGAGGGGAGAGCCAGGTCTCCAGGGCCCTGCTGGCAACATGACTGACGTTGACATGGAGCACATGAAGGGCGAGAAAGGAGACCTCGGGGATCCAGGTATAGAACATGAACATGGCCCATCCTACTGCGCTGTATGTCTGTGTCAGATGATTCGTTCAAATGGTATTTTCAAACCGTCACTGTGAATAGTTTAGTTGTGCTAAATCCCACTTTTTCTCATTAGGTGACCCTGGATACACGGGAGAGAAGGGTTATCCAGGACAGCCTGGAGTACCTGGTATGCCAGGAAAGGATGGAGAGCCCGGTACACCTGGTCAGCCAGGTAAGTCACCTGCGTAGGCTTCGCACCACCCCTCGGTTTATCGGGAATGGTCCAAAATTGTATACTACCTAGTCTGAAAGTATGTATTTGTCTTGCACAATATACAGTATACACTGCCTTCTGAAAGAATTCATGACCCTTGATTTATTCCACATTTTGTTGTGTTACAGCCCGAATTTAAAATTGATTAAATATATTTTTTTCTTACCCATCTACACACAATATCCATCCCATAATGAGAAAGTGAAAACATGTTTTTTGACATTTTAGCAAATATATTAAAAATGAAATACAGAAATATCTCATGTACATAAGTTTTCACACCCCTTTGCTATGACAAAATTGAGCTCAGGTGCATCAAATTTCCTTTGATCATTCTTGAGATGTCGCTACAACTTGATTCCACCTGGGGCGAATTAAAATGTTTGGACAGGATTTAGAAAGAAACACACCTGTCTATATAAGGTCCCACAGTTGACAGTGCATGTCAGAGCAGAAACTATACCAAGTCCAATAAACTGTCAGTATAGCTGCAAGATAGATGTGTGATTTAGTGTTTAACATTTCCAAGAGCACAGTGGTGTCCATGGAAAAAATATGGAACCACCCAGACTCTGCCTAGAGCAGTCTCTACTAGAGGTCGACAGATTATGATTTTCCATGCCAATACCGGACCAAAAAAGCCGATACCGATTAATCGGCCGATTTGTATTTATTTATTTGTAATAATGACAATTACAACAATACCGAATGAACACTTTTAACTTAATATAATACATCAATAAAATCAATTTAGCCTCAATTTTTATTTTTAATTTTACCTTTATTTCACCAAGCAAGTCAGTTAAGAACACATTCTTATTTTCAATGACGGCCTGGGAACAGTGGGTTAACTGCCTGTTCAGGGGCAGAACGACAGATTTGTACTTTGTCAGCTCGGGGGTTTGAACTCGCAACCTTCCGGTTACTAGTCCAACGCTCTAACCACTAGGCTACGCTGCCGCCCCGATAAATAAATAATGAAACATGTTCAATTTGGTTTAAATAATGCAAAAACAAAGTGTTGGAGAAGAAAGTAAAAGTGCAATATTTGCCATGTAAGAAAGCTAACGTTTAAGTTCCTTGCTTAGAACATGAGAACATATGAAAGCTGGTGGTTCCTTTTAACATGAGTCTTCAATATTCCCAGGTAAGAAGTTTTAGGTTGCTCCTCCCTGGGCTCGAACCAGCAACACAACGACAACAGCCACCATCGAAGCAGCGTTACCCATGTAGAGCAAGGGAAACAACCACTCCAAGGCTCAGAGTGAGCGAGTGACGTTTGAAATGCTATTAGCGCGCGCTAACTAGCTAGCCATTTCGCATCGATTACACCAGCCTCATCTCGGGAGTTGATAGGCTTGAAGTCATAAAAAGCGCAATGCTTGACGCACAACGAAGAGCTGCTGGCAAAACACACGAAAGTGCTGTTTGAATGAATGTTTACGCGCCTGCTTCTGCCTACCACCGCTCAGTCAGATACTTGTATGCTCAGTCATATTATACGCAACGTATGACACGCTAGATAATATCTAGTAATATCATCAACCATGTGTAGTTAACTAGTGATTATGATTGATTTTTAGTTTTTTTATAAGATAAGTTTAATGCTAGCTAGCAACTTCCCTTGGCTTACTGCATTCGCGTAACAGGCAGTCAGTCTCCATGAGAGGCAGGTGGTTAATTGTGTTGGACTAGTTAACTGTAAGGATGCAAGATTGGATCCCCCGACCTGACAAGATGAAAATCTGTCGTTCTGCCCCTGAACGAGGCAGTTAACCCACTGTTCCTAGGCCGTCATTGAAAATAAGAATGTGTTCTTAACTGACTTGCCTAGTTAAATAAAGATTAAATAAAGCTGTAAACAAAACACAAAAAAATATCGGCAAAATCGGTGTGCCAAAAAAACGAACTTGAAATCGGCCCCAAATAATCGGCAATTCCGATTAATCGGTCGACCTCTAGTCTCTACAGCACTTCACCAATCTGGGCTTTATGGGAGAGTGGTCAGATGGAAGCCACTCCTGAGAAAAAAGGCATGACAGCGCGCCTGGAGTTTGCAACAAGGCATGTGAAAGACTCAGAAAGAGTCAAAAGATAATGTGGTCTGATGAGACCCAAATTGAAATATTTGGTCTGAATGCAAAGCATTATATCTGGAGATAACCAGGCACAACTCATCACCAGTCTAACACACGCACGAGGAGGCTAAAACAGACTTTCCTCCGTCGCGACATCCCTCTAAGGCCTGCTAGCTGTCTGAATCGCCGTGTCTCCAGCCAGCTCAGCCACTCACTGGACCACTATGATCACTCGGCTACACATGCCTCTCCCTAATGTCAATATGCCTTGTCCATTGCTGTCCTAGAGGCTCTAGCCCTGCTCAATATGCCTTAACCAACTGTTTAGTTCCACCTCCCACATATGCGGTGACATTACCTTGTTTAAACGTCTCTAGAGACAATATTTCTCTCATCATTACTCAATGCCTAGGTTTACCTCCAATGTACTCTCTTCCTACCATACATTTGTCTGTACATTATGCCTTGAATCTATTCTATTGCGCCCAGAAACCTGCTCCTTTTACTCTCTGTTCCAAACGTACTAGATGATCTTCCTCTGTTCCTCTGGTGATGTAGAGGTTAACCCAGGCCCTGCAGTGCCTAGCTCCACTCATATTCCCCAGATGATCTCATTTGTTGACTTCTGTAACTTTAAAAGCCTTGGTTTCATGCATGTTAACATTAGAAGCCTCCTCCCTAAGTTTGTTTTATTCACTGCTTTAGCACACTGCCAACCCGGATGTCCTAGCCGTATCTGAATCCTGGCTTAGGAAGAACCCCAGAAATGTTCATCCCAAACTATAACATTTTCTGACAAGATAGAACTGCCAAAGGGGGCGGTGTGGCAATCTACTGCAGAGATAGTAAGACAGAACTCTGCAGGCTATCCAGGTCGGTACCCAAACAATTTTAACTTCTACTTTAAAAAATCCACCTTTCCAGAAACAAGTCTCTCACCGTTGCCGCTTCATATAGACCACCCTCTGCCCCCAGCTGTGCCCTCGACACCATATGTGACTTGATTGCTCCCAATTTATCTTCAGAGTTCGTGCTGCTAGGTGACCTAAACTGGGACATGCTTAACTTCTTGCGTGGAGCCATGCCGGATCCGGTAGCGTAATCATAGCCTCAAGCTCAATACCATAACGCAACGTTAACTATTCATGAAAATCGCAAATGAAATGAAATTAATATGCTAACTCTCAAGCTTAGCCTTTTGTTAACAACACTGTCATCTCAGATTTTCAAAAATATGCTTCTCAAGCATAGGAAACTAGCATTTGTGTAACAGTACTGATAGCTAGCGTAGCATTTAGCGTTAGCATCAGCAGGAAACATTTTCACAAAAACCAGCAAAAACATTCAAATAAATCATTTACCTTTGAAGAACTTCGGATGTTTTCAATGAGGAGACTCTCAGTTAGATAGCAATGTTCACTTTTTCCTGAAAGATTTTTTGTGCAGGAGAAATCGGTCCGTTTGGTGCGTCACGTTTGGCTACCAAAAAAAACCGAATATTTAGTTATCCAAACGCCGAACTTTTTTCCAAATTAACTCCATAATATCGACTGAAACATGGCAAACGTTGTTTAGAACCAATCCTCAAGGTGTTTTTCACATATCTCTTCAATGATGCACACTTCCAGGAATGATACTTCTCTGTCTGTATCACATGGTAAAATTATTGCCACTGAGAGTTACGCACCAACGTAGACAAAGGACACCGGACGGGCCCCTGGCAAATGTAGTCTCTTATGGCCAATCTTCCAATGATATGCCTACAAATACGTCACAATGCTGCAGACATCTTGGAGGAACGGCAGAGCGCATAAGCTCGTTCACAGCATATTCACAGCCATATAAGGAGTAAAATGGAAAACAGAGCCTCAAAAATCCTGCTCATTTCCTGTTTGAAGTTGCATCTTGGTTTCGCCTGTAAGATCAGTTCTGGGGCACTCACAGATAATATCTTTGCAGCTTTGAAAACGTCAGAGTGTTTTCTTTCCAAAGCTGGCAATTATATGCATAGTCGAGCATCTTTTTGTGACAAAATATTGCGCTTAAAACGGGCACGTTTTTTAAATCCAATAATGAAATAGCGCCCCCCTAGCTTCAACTGGTTAACACCCCGGCCATCCTACAATCTAAGCTAGATGCCCTCAATCTCACACAAATTGTCAATGAACCCTCCAGGTACAACCCCCAAATCCGTAAACACAGGCACCCTCATAGATATCATCCTGACCAACTTGCCCTCCAAATACACCTCTGCTGTTTTCAATCAGGATCTCAGCAATCACTGCCTCATTGCCTGCATCCGTAATGGGTCTGCGGTCAAACAACCACCCCTCATCACTGTCAAACGCTCCCTAAAACACATCAGCGAGCAGGCCTTTCTCATCCCGTCAGTAGAGGATGCCTGGTTATTATTTAAAAGTGCCTTCCTCACCATAGCATGTCCATTTAAAAAAAATAGAACCCGGAACAGATATAGCCTTTAGTTCTCTCCAGACCTGACTGCCCTTGACCAGCACAAAAACATCCTGTGGCGTTCTGCATTAGCATCGAATAGCCCCCGTGATATGCAACTTTTCAAGGAAGTTAGGAACCAATATACACAGGCAGTTAGGAAAGCTAAAGCTACCTTTTTCAAGCAGAAATGTGCACAAACTCAAAAACGTTCTGGGACGCTGTAAAGTCCATGGAGAATAAGAGCACCTCCTCCCAGCTGCCCACTGCACTGAGGCTAGGAAACACTGTCACCACCGATAAATCCACTATAATTGAGAATTGCAATAAGCATTTTTCTACGGCTGGCCATGCTTTCCACCTGGCTACCCCAACCCCGGTCAACAGCCCTGCACCCCCCATAGCAACTCGCCCAAGCCTACCCCATTTCTCCTTCACCCAAATCCAGATAGCTGATGTTCTGAAAGAGCTGCAAAATCTAGACCCCTACAAATCAGCTGGGCCAGACAATCTGGACCCTCTCTTTCTAAAATGATCTGCTTAATTTCTTGCAACCCCTATTACTATTACTAGCCTATTACCTCTCTTTCGTATCGTCTGAGATCCCCAAAGACTGGAAAGCTGCCGTGGTCATCCCCCTTTTCAAAGGGGGAGACACTCCAGAACCAAACTGATACAGACCTATATTTACATTTACATTTAAGTCATTTAGCAGACGCTCTTATCCAGAGCGACTTACAAATTGGTGCTTTCACCTTATGACATCCAGTGGAACAGCCACTTTACAATAGTGCATCTAGGTCTTTTAAGGGGGGGGGAGAAGGATTACTTTATCCTATCCTAGGTATTCCTTAAAGAGGTGGGGTTTCAGGTGTCTCCGGAAGGTGGTGATTGACTCCGCTGTCCTGGCGTCGTGAGGGAGTTTGTTCCACCATTGGGGGGCCAGAGCAGCGAACAGTTTTGACTGGGCTGAGCGGGAACTGTACTTCCTCAGTGGTAGGGAGGCGAGCAGGCCAGAGGTGGATGAACGCAGTGCCCTTGTTTGGGTGTAGGGCCTGATCAGAGCCTGGAGGTACTGAGGTGCCGTTCCCCTCACAGCTCCGTAGGCAAGCACCATGGTCTTGTAGCGGATGCGAGCTTCAACTGGAAGCCAGTGGAGAGAGCGGAGGAGCGGGGTGACGTGAGAGAACTTGGGAAGGTTGAACACCAGACGGGCTGCGGCGTTCTGGATGAGTTGTAGGGGTTTAATGGCACAGGCAGGGAGCCCAGCCAACAGCGAGTTGCAGTAATCCAGACGGGAGATGACAAGTGCCTGGATTAGGACCTGCGCCGCTTCCTGTGTGAGGCAGGGTCGTACTCTGCGGATGTTGTAGAGCATGAACCTACAGGAACGGGCCACCGCCTTGATGTTATTTGAGAACGACAGGGTGTTGTCCAGGATCACGCCAAGGTTCTTAGCGCTCTGGGACGAGGACACAATGGAGTTGTCAACCGTGATGGCGAGATCATGGAACGGGCAGTCCTTCCCGGGAGGAAGAGCAGCTCCGTCTTGCTGAGGTTCAGCTTGAGGTGATGATCCGTCATCCACACTGATATGTCTGCCAGACATGCAGAGATGCGATTCGCCACCTGGTCGTCAGAAGGGGGAAAGGAGAAGATTAATTGTGTGTCGTCTGCATAGCAATGATAGGAGAGACCATGTGAGGTTATGACAGAGCCAAGTGACTTGGTGTATAGCGAGAATAGGAGAGGGCCTAGAACAGAGCCCTGGGGGACACCAGTGGTGAGAGCACGTGGTGAGGAGACGGATTCTCGCCACGCCACCTGGTAGGAGCGACCTGTCAGGTAGGACGCAATCCAAGCGTGGGCCGCGCCGGAGATGCCCAACTCGGAGAGGGTGGAGAGGAGGATCTGATGGTTCACAGTATCGAAGGCAGCCGATAGGTCTAGAAGGATGAGAGCAGAGGAGAGAGAGTTAGCTTTAGCAGTGCGGAGCGCCTCCGTGATACAGAGAAGAGCAGTCTCAGTTGAATGACTAGTCTTGAAACCTGACTGATTTGGATCAAGAAGGTCATTCTGAGAGAGATAGCGGGAGAGCTGGCCAAGGACGGCACGTTCAAGAGTTTTGGAGAGAAAAGAAAGAAGGGATACTGGTCTGTAGTTGTTGACATCGGAGGGATCGAGTGTAGGTTTTTTCAGAAGGGGTGCAACTCTCGCTCTCTTGAAGACAGGAGGGACGTAGCCAGCGGTCAGGGATGAGTTGATGAGCGAGGTGAGGTAATGGAGAAGGTCACCGGAGATGGTCTGGAGAAGAGAGGAGGGGATAGGGTCAAGCGGGCAGGTTGTTGGGCGGCCGGCCGTCACAAGACGTGAGATGTCATCTGGAGAGAGAGGGGAGAAAGAGGTCAGAGCACAGGGTAGGGCAGTGTGAGCAGAACCAGCGGTGTCGTTTGACTTAGCAAACGAGGATCGGATGTCGTCGACCTTCTTTTCAAAATGGTTGACGAAGTCATCTGCAGAGAGGGAGGAGGGGGAGGGGGAGGAGGATTCAAGAGGGAGGAGAAGGTGGCAAAGAGCTTCCTAGGGTTAGAGGCAGATGCTTGGAATTTAGAGTGGTAGAAAGTGGCTTTAGCAGCAGAGACAGAGGAGGAAAATGTAGAGAGGAGGGAGTGAAAGGATGCCAGGTCCGCAGGGAGGCGAGTTTTCCTCCATTTCCGCTCGGCTGCCCGGAGCCCTGTTCTGTGAGCTCGCAATGAGTCGTCGAGCCACGGAGCGGGAGGGGAGGACCGAGCCGGCCTGGAGGATAGGGGACATAGAGAGTCAAAGGATGCAGAAAGGGAGGAGAGGAGGGTTGAGGAGGCAGAATCAGGAGATAGGTTGGAGAAGGTTTGAGCAGAGGGAAGAGATGATAGGATGGAAGAGGAGAGAGTAGCGGGGGAGAGAGAGCGAAGGTTGGGACGGCGCGATACCATCCGAGTAGGGGCAGTGTGGGAAGTGTTGGATGAGAGGGAAAAGGATACAAGGTAGTGGTCGGAGACTTGGAGGGGAGTTGCAATGAGGTTAGTGGAGGAACAGCATCTAGTAAAGATGAGGTCGAGCGTATTGCCTGCCTTGTGAGTAGGGGGGGAAGGTGAGAGGGTGAGGTCAAAAGAGGAGAGGAGTGGAAAGAAGGAGGCAGAGAGGAATGAGTCAAAGGTAGACGTGGG
This sequence comes from Oncorhynchus nerka, assembly GCF_034236695.1. Taxonomy (NCBI): domain Eukaryota; kingdom Metazoa; phylum Chordata; class Actinopteri; order Salmoniformes; family Salmonidae; genus Oncorhynchus; species Oncorhynchus nerka. The sequence continues at coordinate 25,029,733 of NC_088396.1, forward strand.
GAGGTTAAAGTCGCCCAGAACTGTGAGAGGTGAGCCGTCCTCAGGAAAGGAGCTTATCAAGGCATCAAGCTCATTGATGAACTCTCCGAGGGAACCTGGAGGGCGATAAATGATAAGGATGTTAAGCTTGAAAGGGCTAGTAACTGTGACAGCATGGAATTCAAAGGAGGCGATAGACAGATGGGTAAGGGGAGAAAGAGAGAATGACCACTTGGGAGAGATGAGGATCCCGGTGCCACCACCCCGCTGACCAGAAGCTCTCGGGGTGTGCGAGAGCACGTGGGCGGACGAAGAGAGAGCAGTAGGAGTAGCGGTGTTGTCTGTGGTGATCCATGTTTCCGTCAGAGCCAAGAAGTCGAGGGACTGGAATGAGGCATAGGCTGAGATGAACTCTGCCTTGTTGGCCGCAGATCGGCAGTTCCAGAGGCTACCGGAGACCTGGAACTCCACGTGGGTCGTGCGCGCTGGGACCACCAGATTAGGGTGGCCGCGGCCATGCGGTGTGGAGCGTTTGTATGGTCTGTGCAGAGAGGAGAGAACAGGGATAGACAGACACATAGTTGACAGGCTAGAGAAGAGGCTACGCTAATGCAGAGGAGATTGGAATGACAAGTGGACTACACGTCTCGAATGTTCAGAAAGTTAAGCTTACGTAGCAAGAATCTAATTGACTAAAATGATTAAAATGATACAGTACTGCTGGGGTAGGCTAGCTGCGTTGTTGACACTACCCTAATCAAGTCGCACCGTTGAGTGTGAAGTTTCTACAATGCTGCTTTTCGGGAGCTAGCTGGCTAGCTAGCAGTGTTGGTTACGTTACGTTGCGTTAGGAGAACGACAATAGCTGGCTAGCTAACCTAGAAAATCGCTCTAGACTACACAATTATCTTTGAAACAAAGACGGCTATGTAGCTAGCTATGTAGCTAGCTACGATCAAACAAATCACACCGTTGGGACTGTAATGAAATGAAATGAAAATGTGATACTACCTGTGGAGCGAAGCGGAATGCGACCGGAATGCGAAAGTTCTATTCAGTAGACGTTGGCTGGCTATTGGCTAGCTAGAGTGTCTCCTACGTTAAGGACGACAAAATAGCTGGCTAGCTAACCTCGGTGAATTAAGATAATCACTCTAAGACTACACACTCTGAACTACACAATTATCTTGGATACGAAGACAGCAAAGACAACTATGTAGCTAGCTAATACTACACTAATCAAGTCGTTCAGTTGAGTGTGATAGTTACTACAGTGCTACGGTAGCCGGTGAACGTATGCTAGCTGGCTAGCTGCTAGGCAGATAGGAGGACGACGAAATACGATAATAACGCAATTATCACTCTAAGACTCCATACTCTAAACTACACAATTATCTTGGATACGAAGACAGCAAAGACAACTATGTAGCTAGCTAACACTACACTAATCAAGTCGTTCAGTTGAGTGTGATAGTTACTGCAGTGCTACGGTAGACGGTGAACGTGTTGGGCAGATAGGAGACGACGAAATACGATAATTACGCAATTATCTTTGATACAACGACGACTATGTAGCTAGCTAAGAAGAAATTGCTAAGATTAGACAAATCAGACCGTTGTACTATAATGAAATGTAATGAAATGTAATGAAAAAGTTATACAACCTGCAGACCGAAGCGCGGATGCGACCGGCTCGCTCCAACCCGGAAGTAGTATATCGATCCTAGCCTGCCTTTCTAAGGTCTTCGAAAGCCAAGTTAACAAACAGATTACCGACCATTTCGAATACCACCATACCTTCTCTGCTATGCAACCTGGTTTCAGAGCTGGTCATGGGTGCACTTTAAAAAAAAAAAATTAATATATTTTTTTATTAACAACAAATCAATACATAAAGCACATGAGGGAACACAAGCATACATAGATTACAAACAATGGACAATCGAGCTAGGGGGTACAATATCACATTACAATTACACAAGGACCTTAAGGGACATGCATATACTTACAATTCTAACAGCTTTTTTGTTAGTAGAGCATTTAACCGTCTTAAAATACAGTTCAATTTCTTTTTGTAGGATACGAAAATGTGGTTTTCTGTTTGTAAATTTACATTTGTGTATATGAAATTTGGCCAAAAGAATAATGAAATTAATTACATAAAAATGATTCCGCTTATTTCTATTGTATGTAAAGAATCCAAACAGTACATCTCTCCACAATAGTGTAAAATCTTCATAAATGTGTTCAATTATAAACCTACTGATGTCTTGCCACAGTTTTCTTACATGCATACAATGCCAAAAAAGATGCAACACTGTTTCTGGGTGGTCATTACAAAAGGAGCAATTTGAGTTGATGTTTTCCTTAAACTTCTTCATATAGTGGTTGGCAGGATAGTATTTATGAATAATTTTAAAGGAAACTTCCTTAATTTTGTTAACAAGTAGGTATGTTTGTGGCAACATCCAAACTTTTTTCCAACAGATATTATCAATAAATCCATTCCAGTAAGGCATGACATAAGGTATAGATACAACATCCTGCTGAAACAAGGATCGTATCGCTCTGTTGTTGAATGGACCAAAAGAGAAACAAATCTTTCCTACTGATGAGTCAACAGGGTCAATAGAAGGTAGGCTCTGAGGGTCAGGTCTTGACATGTTCCTGAATAACATAGCAACACCTGAGGGAATGGCATCTAAAACAATTGCAAAATCTTTAGGTGTTACAGGGACCTTGTAAAGTGATAAGAATTCTTTATAACTGAGTAAAAGACCCTCTGCATTTACCAGTTGGCTCACCAATAGGATATTATTTCTGAACCAATATTCTAAAAACAGAGAGGTATTTTTATACAATATATCCCGATTATTCCATATATAATATCTGTGTGGAGAAAAATTGTGTTTATAAATTAAGGACCATGACAAGAAAACCTGCCGATGAAAAGCAGAAAGTTTCACTGGAACTTTGTCAATATTATAATTGCAAAACAACATGAAGTTAAGGCCACCAAAAGTAGAGAAGACATGATGAGGAATACAATTCCAGATAGAAGTGGGTCTTCTTAGGAATTGTTTTATCCAATTGATCTTGAAAGTATTATTTAAAGTAGTAAAATCCAGAAAATTCAGTCCACCATTCTCATAAGTGTTCATTACAACAGTTTTCCTAATGTAATGGGTACGGTTTCTCCAAAGAAAGTTGAAAAGCATCTGGTCTATCTCCTTGCTTATTTTACGGTCAAGATATAAAGATAGAGCACCATATGTTAGTCTAGAGATACCTTCAGCCTTGGTTATTAGGACTCTACATTTTAAAGATAAGTCCCTCTGTAGCCATTGATTTAGTTTCTTCTGGGTTTTTTTAATAAGAGGGTTAAAATTTAGTAAGCCTCTAGACTTCTGATCCTTTGTAATGGTTATGCCTAAATATGTAAGTTCTTCTTTTACTGGAATACCATAATATGAAGGTGTCACACAATCTTTGACAGCCATGAGTTCACATTTCTTAATGTTAAGATATAGACCAGACGCTTTGTAAAAGGATTGTATCACATTGATCGATATGGGAATTTGGTTAGCATCTTTCAGAAAAAGTGTAGTATCGTCAGCCAGCTGGCTTATAATAATTTCTTTACCAGCTATGGAAATACCTTGTACAGGACTATTATTTAAAGAATTTGCAAGAAGTTGGGTGATTTAATAAAAACAGGTACGGAGAGATAGGACAACCTTGCCTAATTCCTCTCTTTAACTCAAATCTAGGTGAGGTGCCATATTTCAATTTGATAGAGCTGTTACCATTTGCATAGAGAGTCTTAATAGCCTTACAGAAAAAATCCCCAAAGCCAAGTCTCTCAAGGGAGTGGAAGAGAAACTGATGCTCTACTGTGTCAAATGCTTTATAAAAATCTAAAAATAATATGAAGCTATCCTCAGTTATTAGGTCTAGGTAGTCAAGTACGTCTAATACTAGTCTGACATTGTTAGAAATATGTCTGTTCCTCATGAAGCCAGACTGTGTTTCATCAATGATTGCATCCAAAACTTCTTTAATTCTTTTTGCAAGTAGTGAGGCTAATATCTTATAGTCATTATTAAGAAGACAAATTGGACGCCAGTTATCGATGAGCAGCACTTCTTTTTTAGGCTTAGGTATCAGTGTTATTAACCCCTGACTCATTGTAGGAGGGAGAACATTGTTTTTAATACTCTCTAAAAAGACTTGGAATAGGAAGGGAGCTACTTGTTCAGAAAATAATTTGTAAAATTCTGATGTAATTCCATCAACACCTGGTGATTTATTGTTCTTTAGATGTTTGATAGACTCTATAATCTCTTCAACTTTGATGGGTTCATCACACTGTTTAGATTCTATATCACTGATAGAGTGAACATTATTCAGTGAGTTAAAAAACATATCTGTGGATTCCTGACAGTACGTAGAGCTATACAATTTTCTGTAAAAATTGCTGCAGTATTTAGCGATTAATTTTTGGTCATCTGTAATAACACCATCAATGTTTAACTTATGGATAGTGTTATTTTTAGAGTGAAATTTCTCAAGTCTAAAGAAATAGGATGAATTCTGTTCTCCCTCCTCAATCCATTTTTTCCTAGATCTAATAAAGGCTCCTTCTGCTCTTAATTTATATATATTATCCAGTTTATTTTGTAACTCAATTAGTTCCATCTTCTCCTCCCCCAAGAGGTCAGCTGGGGACCTCTGAGAAAGGGAAGTTATCTTAATGATCACCTTTTCCTCCTCAGCTCTTCTGGTCTTAGCAAGATTACTACCATATTTTCTAAGATATTTGGACACCTCAAATTTAAAGAGCTCCCAGTTCTTGCAATAAGATTTTTCTTCACAAGCCCTTTCCCAAAAGTGTGAGAGCAGATCTTTAACCTCAAATGTAACTATATCATTATTTAATAATGAGCTATTTAGCTTCCAGTAGGATGCTCTACCAAGGTTTGTATCAGGGGTAAATATTTTGATATCAATGTAAATAGCCTTATGGTCTGTGAGGGGAGTAGTACAAATATTTGTAGTAACACACTCACTATCAATACATTTGGATATAAGCCAAAAATCTATTCTGGATTGTCTGGAGCCTGTTTTGTTACTCCAAGTGAATGATCTGTCGGCCGGAAACCTCTCTCTCCATATATCAGTAAGATCAAACTTTTCCATAAAAAGTATTAAACCCAAATTCTGATTGGTTGGCCTACCTGGGGCCATCTATCAGTTGAATTATCTATTGTAATGTTAAAGTCCCCTCCTATCAATAATAACGAATTGGGAAATTTAGATAACCAATGAAGTATATGTTTCTCTATAGATTCAAGCAATTCATCATTCTCATGTTTGGTGTTGTACCCGTAGAAGTTTACAGTAATGAGTGTAATGTCATTGTAACTGATCACAAGACAAATAAAGTGACCAAAGGGGTCACATTCCGAGTGTAGAATATTACCACCAAAGGTATTTTTCATTGTAGTGACACCAGCAGAGCGTTCAGATCCATGGGAAAGCCAAATATCGTTGCCCCACTGTGACCTCCAGAAGTTGGCATCAGCAGAAATTGAGTGAGACTCTTGAAAAAGCAAAAATCTGTTCGAAATTGTTTAGCAAATAAAAATAAGGCCTTGCGCTTCACACTGTTTCGTAACCCCCTAGCATTAAGAGATAATATAGACAAAGACAAAACAACAAAGATTATATAAAAGTATAAACTGTAGTAGGATGAGTCAAAGACGTAGGAGCAGTGAACGTAAACGATAAGGAACCGAGATCTGCACCATTTAAGTCAATTTAAAGTGAAAATAGCTTATTCCATAACATTTGAAATGCAACTCAACTGGAAATTATGTTCAAGACCAAACCAAGTGTTCTTGTAGTACGAGAGACTAAAAACCCTCTTTAGTGTAATCAGGAACTATTCTGAGAAATCATACAAATAATAATTTAAATAAAAGGGTACTACTACTTTAAGTACATATGAAAACTGATCATAAAATAATTGAATAACAAAATGTTTTACATATAAACGTTCCTAAGACCTTTTTTGGAAATAAGTATTAATAACTAAATAGAACAATAACCGTGTAAAGTCAGAGCAGACCTGTATGCCATTTAAAACAGTATCTTAGTTACTGTATACATAAAACATTAATTCAGCTTTCAATCTTCTTCGTAAGTTTATAAACAAAATAGGACTTCTGGTCATACAAGAACAAACTAATGAATTGAAATACCTGAGTATTCCTTTAAAATAGTCACCTGATACTTGTTAGGTAAACAACATAAGGAAAATGAGAATACCATGGCTGAAACCATCAATCAACCTGTTCCTTCTGGTGAGATTTTAGGGAGGAATATGGATTTCTGAACCGTTGATGAAACCTCGTCCTCCGACGAAGTAAGCAGCCTTCCCCTCACTTCGTGCTATCTTGATCGTTGGCCACAACTTGTTCCTTCTTTCTATGTCTTCCGGGCTGAGATGCTCGGCGAAACGCATACCATGGCTCTGAAGGAAGGCGTTCTTCCTAGCAGCTTTCCAGACAGCATCCCTGTAGAATCTGGTAGTGAATAGGATGATGATACCCCTGGGTCTTGAATCGCTTTGCTGTTGCTTCTTGCCGAGGCGATGTACAACGTCGATGTTATCACCAACTTTGTTGTTCTCTGCAGGCAAAACTTCTTGGCAGATACGGATAGCCTCTCCTATCACATCTTCATTTTCCACCTCTGGCAAGCCGTAGAGTCTCAGGTTCCATTTTCTTGTGTATTGTTCCAGATCAGTGAGACGTCTATGGTAGACATTGTTATTCTTTTCCACCCTTTCCACATTTTTTTCAACTTTTGTCACTCTCGTTTTCACATCATTAATTTCACCACATGCAAACTCCACAGTCTTTTTCAAGCCTTCGATAACCATGGTGTTCGCGGCTACCATTTTCTCAATGGCGTCACACCTGGAGTTGATGAGTAAGGAGAGGGTAGCCACGATGTCAGAGTTCATGTTGGGTTTTTTGGAGGGTGGAGGTTTGCACGGAGTAACCGGTAAAGAGGGGAATTCGTCATCTTCAGCATTCGAAAGCATGATATTATCCATAGGCCAGGTGTAGTTATGGCAGTTGTCTATAAGCATGTTTCTCTCTTGTTGATTAGCAATAGAACGGCTAACTTTTTCCTTTCTTTTTTTGTCACGACTTTGCATGGACATGCTGAAATAAATTATCCAATTATCATTCCAGTCACAGGAAAGGTCTTATATCTTGAACAAATAAAAATAATAATGACTAAACTTTTTTTTAAACAATTTTCACAATCTTTCTGAAGTTTGGTACGGAGCTCGGTAAAAAAGCGTCTGTTCAAGCAGCCATCTTGGCCAATCTCCTCATGGGTGCACCTCAGCCACGCTGAAGGTCCTAAACGACATCATAACCGCCACCGATAAGAGACATTACTGTGCAGCCGTATTCATCGACTTGGCCAAGACTTTCGGCTCTGTCAATCACCACATTCTTATCGGCAGACTCAACAGCTTTGGTTTCTCAAATGATTGCCTCGCCTGGTTCACCAACTACTTCTCTGATAGAGTTCAGTGTGTCAAATCGGAGCGCCTGTTGTCCGGACCTCTGGCAGTCTCTATGGGGGTGCCACAGGGTTAAATTCTCGGGGCCGACTCTCTTCTCTGTATACATCAATGATGTCTCTCTTGCTGCTGGTGATTCTCGGATCCACCTCTATGCAGACAACACCATTCTGTATACCTCTGGTCCTTCTTTGGACACTAACCTAATGCATGCTCTTCAACCGATCGCTGCCCGCACCTGCCCGCCTGTCCAGCATCACTACTCTGGACGGTTCTGACTTAGAATATGTGGACAACTACAAATACCTAGGTGTCTGGTTAGACTGTAAACTCTCCTTCCAGACTCACATTAAGCATCTCCAATCCCAAATAAAAATCTAGAATCAGCCTCTTATTTCGCAACAAAGCATCCTTCACTCATGCTGCCAAACATACCCTCGTTAAACTGACCATCCTACCGATCCTCGACTTCGGCGATGTCATTTACAAAATAGCCTCCAACACTCTACTCAACAAATTGGATGCAGTCTTTCACAGTGCTATCCGTTTTGTCACCAAAGCCCCATATACTACCCACCACTGCGACCTGAACGCTCTCGTTGGCTGGCACTCGCTTCATACTCGTCGCCAAACCCACTGGCTCCAGGTCATCTACAAGTCTCTGCTAGTAAAGCCCTGCCTTATCTCAGCTCACTGGTCCCCATAGCAGCACCCACTCGTAGCACCCGTAGCACACGCTCCAGCAGGTATATCTTTTTGTCACCCCCAATGTCAATTCTTCCTTTGGCCGCCTTTCCTTCCAGGTCTCTGCTGCCAATGACTGGAACGAACTACAAAAATCTCTGAAGCTGGAGACTCATATCTCCCTCACTAGCTTTAAGCACCAGCTGTCAGAGCAGCTCACAGCTCACTGCACCTGTACATAGCCCATCTGTAAATAGCCCATTCAACTACCTCATCACCATACTGTATTTATTTATTTATCTTGCTTCTTTGCACCTCAGTATCTCATCTTGCACTTTCATCTTCTGCACATCTACCATTCCAGTGTTTTAATTGCTATATTGTAATTACTTCGCCACCATGGCCTATTTATTACCTTACCTCCCTTATCCTACCTCATTTGCACACACTGTATATAGACCTTTTCTACTGTATTATTGACTGTATGTTTGTTTATTCCATGTGTAACTCTGTGTTGTTGTATGTGTCGAACTGCTTTGCTTTATCTTGGCCAGGTCGCAGTTGTAAATGAGAACTTGTTCTCAACTGGTCTACCTGGTTAAATAAAGGTGAAATAAAAATAAAAAACACCATCCCTATTGTGAAGCGTGGTGGCAGCATCATGCTATGGGCATACTTTTCAGTGGCAGGGAATGGGAGACTGTTAAGGATAGAGGGACCAATGAATGGAGCCATATGCAGGTAAATAGTTGATGAGAACCTGCTTTGGTGTGCCAATAACCTTAGACTGGGAAGATTTATGTTCCAACAGGACAATGACCCCAAGCATACAGCCAAAGCAATGCTGGAATGCCTTCAGAACAAGAATGTGAAAGTCCTTGAGAGATCCTGCCCAAGCCGATACTTAAATCCCATTGTAAATCTGAGGAAAGACTTGAAGTTCGCTGGGGAGGGGCGATGAACAGCAAACTTAACAGAGCTTGAGATTCAGGAAGGAAGAATGGGAGAAAATCCCCAAATCAGATACAGAAATACCCAAGACGACTCAAATCAGATACAGAAATACCCAAGACCCACTCAAATCAGATACAGAAATACCCAAGACCACTCAAATCAGATACAGAAATACCCAACACCCACTCAAATCAGATACAGAAATAACCAAGACCACTCAAATCAGATACAGAAATAACCAAGACCACTCAAATCAGATACAGAAATACCCAAGACCACTCAAATCAGATACAGAAATACCCAAGACCACTCAAATCAGATACAGAAATACCCAAGACCCACTCAAATCAGATACAGAAATACCCAAGACCCACTCAAATCAGATACAGAAATACCCAAGACCCACTCAAATCAGATACAGAAATACCCAAGACCACTCAAATCAGATACAGACATACCCAGACCACTCAAATCAGATACAGACATACCCAAGACCACTCAAATCAGATACAGACATACCCAAGACCACTCAAATCAGATACAGAAATAACCAAGACCCACTCAAATCAGATACAGAAATACCCAAGACCACTCAAATCAGATACAGAAATAACCAAGACCACTCAAAGCTGTAATCACCACCAGAGGTGGTTCTACAAAGTATTGGGCGTGTGTCAATACTTATGTAAATCATATCTATTTCATTTAAAATAAATTTGCTAAAATTACTAGAAACATTCTCACTTTGTCATTATGGGGTACTGTGTGTAAATGGGTGAGGAAAAATAATCACATTTTGAACTTATAGAATAAGTCAAGGGGTATGAATACTTTCTGAAGGCACTGTCGTTTGGGTATTGGGACACAGTCAATGTGGTGATAAAACAAAATTCTCTTTCAGACACTATGATTCTTGTTTCTCAGGTGATAAAGGGGAGACAGGTTTTCCTGGAGAGCCCGGCAGTATTGGATATCCTGGAAATAAAGGAGGCATTGGCGAAATGGGATATCCAGGTAAGAAAACAACACAATCCTTTCACTGAGAAGAACAGACATCATCCTTTAAATAGAACATCCACTCAGATCTGTTTGCTACGCCCACGAAAAAAGTGTCAATTGTGGAAGTGTCAAGTCTAAGGCTAAGATATGCTAACTGGCCTACTGGTCATGATGCGCTTCAGTTCTGGTTGAATTTGTTCTAACCGGGTTCTCCTGTATGGTTCCACAGGTTCTCTAGGTACGAAGGGTGATAAAGGCATTGTGGGCACACCGGGTCATCCAGGGTTCAGGGGTACAGAGGGGGTGAAGGGAGACAAGGGACAAACCGGTCTGCCAGGTGTTGGAGTACCAGGACCCTCTGGAGAGAAGGTAAGCTACTTACTAACACTTATTGTGTGTTTGTGTGTCTGCTACAGTACATACATTTTTGTAATTAGATGCCACTAACGGTCTGTCTTTTTCTTTCAATAAATATTTCTATGCTCTTATTTTCTATTTGTTTTTCCCCTCCCTCTATCTCTCCATCCCTGTGTTTCTCTCACTCTTTCTCTCTCTCTCAGGGTCAGTTGGGTCTGCCTGGGTTCCCTGGTAACGCAGGAGAGAAGGGTCAGAAGGGAGGAATGGGAGTGCCCGGGATGCCAGGAACACCAGGAACCAAGGGAGACACTGGACACATCGGTTACCAAGGTGAGGCTCCATGGTCACAACTACTCCTGTTCGACCTGACTGATTGATTAGTTGGTTGATTTTATTTTGGGTTTAAAAGTAAGCATTATTTGGTACATAGAATTTTTGATAATCTCACAAACCCAGAGATGTGTCTTGTTGCTTGGCAACCTCTAAACCCAGGTGTGTGTTGTAATGTGCAGGTCAGCCGGGTCAGCCAGGAGAGAAGGGTATTGGTGGGCTTCCTGGGTCACCAGGAGAGCCAGGTCAAACAGGTCGACCAGGTAAGCACTCTAACAGATGGAACACAGTAACAATGCATCAGGTTCCTTTCAGTACAATATGACAGCTAGTCAAGAAGCTTACCCTGAATCATTTCCCAAGTGTACATACTGTAGCTACTATGCCCCAGCGGGTAGAGAGACACCCAGGTAACTGTATTGTTTCCTAGGTGAGCCTGGTCTGCAGGGTCCACCAGGTACAACCGGAGAGAAAGGAGCGTCAGGAGTGGACGGCATACCTGGATCATCAGGAGAGAGAGGAGACACAGGTGAGTTGCCTCTCCTGACCTTGAAGATGATCGGGTGTGTTTATCATCTTCTAAACCGCTTGTAAACCACATGGTTTTATGATTTGTACTATATTTCTATTAGAAGCCCCACATTTGACTGTCTCCATATCAACTCATGTACTGTGGATCCAAACAGTTAATTGACAGCGCAGGCAGGTGAAGTGTTTCCAGTCATGGCCTAGAGTTTTAGCAACTCTGTTCTCTGTGTTTCTCCTACAGGTTTACCCGGCAGGGGCTTCTCAGGGACACCAGGGTCGTCTGGGGATAAAGGTGACAAAGGCTCTCCAGGTTTCCCAGGCTCTCCAGGTATCCCGGGTATCCCAGGGACCAGGGGAGACAAGGGTATTCCAGGCTTTGAGGGTTCCCATGGCCAGCCAGGAGAACGGGGTCTCCCAGGACCCGCCATGGAGGGTCCCAAAGGAGACCAAGGAGTGTCAGGAAAGCCTGGAGAACCAGGTACTGTATGCCACACACCTGAATCCTGCTGTAATGTACATTCGGATACATATGACCATCCTCTCATTATCCTCCTCTTCTCATCCCCATCTCAGGTACCAGTGGTGCTCCAGGTCCTGCTGGTGTTCCAGGCAGTGTGGGGGGAAAGGGAGACAAAGGGGACCAGGGTGAACCAGGAGTACATGGGGAGCAGGGTTTCAAAGGAGATCAAGGATACCCTGGACTTTCTGTAGGTCACTTCCTGTTGCTCACTGACCGATCCATGTCAGTCTAGTCTGTTTATCATGACACTTGACTAGTGTCTACCATCTGACTGGTGTGTATATGTGTTACAGGGTCAAGCTGGCCTTCCAGGTGTTGATGGACTGAAGGGAGAGATGGGACTGCAGGGAGTGCCTGGTTTCCCAGGTGAGTGGTGCAGCTGATTTAGATGGTGTACACAGTGTGTGTATGAGTCAGTCCCAGGTGAGTGGTGCAGCTGATTTAGATGGTGTACACAGTGTGTGTATGAGTCAGTGGTTCTGTTGGTTTTGTGGCTAAATCTCCTCTCTTGCAGGGACAAAGGGTGAATTCGGAGTGGTTGGATTCAAAGGAGAGCTGGGGGACAGAGGATTCCCAGGAGACAAAGGTGAAAGGAAGAGAAACATAACCACCATCAAACCGAATCACTTAGTGCTTGTTTCACTGAAAAGCTCTCCTGAGCTTATATAGCATCGGACACCTATATTATCACTGTGCGAATGTTATGAGTATATGGATTCTGATATGTTTGATTACATGAAATGGTATTAATCGTCCTTCCCTTCCTCCTTTCAGGTAATGATGGTCCCCCTGGTCCTCCTGGCCCCCACATCTTCATCAAGGGAGACAGCGGCTTCCCTGGTAATCAGGGCCCTCAGGGGCCTGTGGGGCCCTCGGGTATCCCTGGGCTGAAAGGACAGCAAGGTGAGAGTCCGCACCTCTCTGATTCAGAGGGGTTGGGTTAAATGCGGAAGACACATATCATTTGCATGCATTCAGTGGTACATCTGACTAGGTATCCTATCTACAATGAGCCAATCTATTATGACCAAACATCAGCTCTGATCACCCTGCAATATTGCACCCCTCTCATTAATTGTTCTCTTTCTCTCTCCCCCCTCTGTCTCCCAGGTGTGACAGGTATTCAGGGTATTAAAGGTGATGAGGGGAACCCAGGGTTTAATGGTCTCCCCGGCGCCAAGGGAGAACCAGGCTTGCTTGGTCCCTCAGGTGAGTCACACCCCCTTTGTCCAGTTAATAGCCACACTAAAAAGGTCACTACACTGCATGTAGAATAGAATGTCTGATCTTTCTTGATGTACTATTTATATCTTGGGGTTATTTTCAGAAAACGTTCCATTTGACCTTTGTCTCTCCTACCTATAGGACCCAGAGGGTACCCTGGACCCCCAGGACCTGATGGTGTTCCAGGTCAGGTGGGTCCTCCTGGCCCCTCCTCCATGGAACATGGTTTCCTGGTAACCAGGCACAGCCAATCGGTGGAGGTTCCACATTGTCCTGAGGGAACGTCAGTGATCTATGATGGATATTCCCTACTCTACATCCAGGGCAACGAGCGCTCCCACGGCCAGGACCTGGGTAAGCTAGAGAGGGAGGGGAGGTACTGTAGATGAGGCTATCTTGTGATTCAGATTAGCATCACACTAAACTACTTGTGTGTAGGTACGGCTGGTAGCTGTCTAAGGAAGTTCAGTCCCATGCCCTTCCTCTTCTGTAACATCAACAACGTCTGTAACTTTGCCTCCCGTAACGACTACTCCTATTGGCTCACCTCCCCTGAGCCCATGCCAATGAACATGGCCCCTATCACTGGCCAGAGCATCAAGCCCTTCATTAGCAGGTGTGTGGGTTCCTTGTTTCTATATGTGGTGCATTTGGCCCTTGCAATGATGGCAGTATATGTTTGTGTACTCACCTGGGGTATGCGTGTGTGACTGTCTGTGTATTGACCTTAGTCTATGCCTCCAGGTGTTCAGTGTGTGAGGCTCCTGCCATGGTGATAGCAGTGCACAGTCAGAACATCATGATCCCATCATGCCCCAATGGCTGGGACTCACTCTGGATTGGCTACTCCTTCGTCATGGTGAGAGAAATACAACTCGTATTGCAACGCCATATCTAGTGTACTTATCTGTACTTGCTTTGATGAACTTACCAATGTTTTTGTTTGCATATCCTTAACCCCCCATGTCTCTCTCTCTGTGCAGCACACTAGTGCAGGTGCTGAGGGCTCTGGACAGGCACTGGCATCTCCTGGCTCCTGTCTAGAGGAGTTCCGTGGCGCTCCGTTCATCGAGTGTCACGGCCGTGGAACCTGCAACTACTACGCCAACTCCTACAGCTTCTGGCTGGCCACCATCGAGGACGAGGAGATGTTTACGTAAGTGTACTCCCTTCTCTCTTTTCCTCTCTCATCAGAGCTCTGACATGGTCTTGATTGAATGGAGGGATTGACTGATGTTGTCTGGTTCCAGGAAACCTGTGCCCACCACACAAAAGGCAGGAAATCTCCGGAGTAACATTAGCCGTTGCCAGGTGTGCATGAAGAGGACATAGGCTCTACCCCCTGACCTCTCTGTGACCCTTAACCACCCACCACAACCCCTGACCCCACCCAGTCCGACGGTCCGGGGCGTGACTTTGTGTTATTGACCAAAGGATGGTGCTATTTCACTGCGTGTGTGAGAGGAACAGGCAGACACACTGTGAAACAGAACAAAAAAAACACCCAGAAAGATTAATGAAAGAACAAAACACACTGTCAGAGGAGGCTGGTGGGAGTAGCTAAAGGAGGACAGGCTCATTGGAATGGAATAATGGAATGGAGTAAAATATGTGTTTCATATATGTTTGATACCGTTCCATTTTAACCATTGCAATGAGTCACTCCTCCTATAGCTCCTCCTACCAGCCTTCTCTGACACACCAGAGACCAAACCATAAGATCAACTGGCCCTACGCTCCATCATGCAGAACACTTTACTAACATTTCACAACGTTTCTCTAGCGAATGTCGCCCAGTTTACGACTGCACTGAGTACATCCCGCCCCCCTCCCCATTAGTAAACTGGCGTCCATTTTGAAAGGGGGTGTTTGTGTAAGTCAGGTGCTATTGAATCTAATCTACTTGCCTTATTCCAGTACATTATGTTTGTATTTTCACTCAATGCCACTGACTTTCAGCTCTGAGTTAGTTATATATATTGTTATTGTTCCTCACTTTTGTAATAACACAATACTAATAATGTAAGGATGGGAGTTACCACTGGTTACAGATGCTTGTCATGCTGAGACATCACTGTAAGTTAAGGGCTCTATTCAATCTATCACGACGGAAGTTCATCGTTACAGCATGATTGAAAATTCAAAGCCAATGTTCCCACATTAGCAGATATTGTATTCACAGTAAACACTGCATACGTCGGCTCAATCGGAAATGACCTTTACGTTTATATCATGCAATCTGTAACGCTTCAGCGACGCAGATTGAATGGAGCCCTAATGGTTGCTAGCATGCATGCATCGAGATGGTTCTGTTGTAAATATATTACTTTTCTTTTTCCTTCCTAAAATAACAGCCACCATAATCTCTTCAGGTATTTACATTTTAATTTGTATTATTTCAATTTGTATTTATTTGAGTAAATGTAGAGCTCGAGTGGATTTGAGTCGCCAAAGAACCATAATCAATGTCACTAAAGAAAGTACAGTATGGTATTCTGTTCCAACCTGACCTAGGCACTTATAGTTCTAATACTGGGTTTAATGTTACATGCTACAGTTGGCATACATCAGACCTGCCGCTATAGGCCAACACCTTCAGTGCCTTAGCTGTCAGTATGCAGAACAGTAACATAGTGGTGGCAGCATCACTGATAGTGTGTTATTTCATTGGAGCGCATCACACACATCACATAAGGCTGCTGAGTGGAGGACCTCTCATAATAATTCATGTTAATGGAATGGTATCAAACACATGGAAAACATCTGTTCGATACCATTCCATTGATTACGTTCCAGCCATTACTACGAGCCTGTCCTCTTCAATGAAGGTGCCGCCCGCATCACACACACACACACTCGCGCATCCACACCCTGTCAGTACGAGGGGGAACATTGACACAGCTTGTCATCTGTAGTATGCAGAGGGTGTGTGTGTTGTCACAAGCCGAAAGAGTTTTCACACACGGACCTGTTGACAGAAGAAGTTCATGGCTTGTAGTTTGTGTGCAGAGCAATCCTTAAGACAGCGAGTCGTCAAACACTCGTCAGTTCACTTAGCCACTCAATCAACTCTGTGTGCATCAATAGTTCTGTGTGATGTACGTTTCCTGAATACGTCCTTCACATGGTTTTGTGTGTTGAAGCTTATTAATCAAATGCTAGAACCCAAAGAAAGACATGTATACACACGCACACCTATGTGTACTCTTATTCTTACTCTGATATACTTGATCATGCCTCCTGCAATATTATTCCTGTGATAATTAGCTAGATATATTTAGATTTTCCATTTTGGTCAAAGACAGAGAAGGATATATTTATGACTAAGTGCTTTTACAGATTCCTGGGTATTTTGAATCTACTTTTCAAGCTCCCTTTTAAAATGTAAATTCCCTACTGCTCTGTTTGGCACTTGTCCCTCATCTACTACATGAATCCTACCCTGCTGCTCCCCCTTTTGTCTGAGGGTGAACGCAAAAACCCTAGAACCAAGACTCTCCTGTCCAAGCCCAGAATTAGTCGAGTACTAAATTATTGAGATGGAAGAAATAAAGCATCCAAACCTCACAAACTACTTGTAACCGGCAATCATTCATAGGTTTCCTCCAATCAAAGCCTTCTGAAAGTAAAAGGCTCTTATCATTAGTAGACTGAACTCAAAACATAAAAAATATATATATATTCTTCAGAAAATGCTCATTCATACATACAGTATTAGTAGCACTTGTTTAGGAATACGTTTGAGTTAAGTGGCAAATTTTGCATGAGAGTTCTTGGTCGTAGTCCCTAGCTCATTATTAACCAACCGACCAAATGTTTTGCCAACTATTCTTCTCACCTCCCAGTCCCCATACTGTGTAAATCATACAATAAAATTATTTGTATAAAATATGGTGTGTAATCATAACTGTCTCCTATTGGTGGCAGCGGTGGGATACAGTCACTGTTGGGGAGCCCAACAGCCTAAATCAATCTCAATGTTTTCTGTCCATTGTGTTGTACATGTAAAAGCTCTGTGATATACTATAGTAGTAGTCTCGTCCACTACAGTTCAGTGGGAAGCCATATTCACTTAATTTCCACCCTGCCATTTTAGTCATTCAGCAGATGATATTACCCAGATTGAAGATGGTCGAGACTACAATGCAGCCGAGCCATCAATATCAAGTAGGCCCAACAGTCAACTTGGATATTCACCTTGAGTGTGTTTCTCCCTGCTTCTAGTGGCAGAGTATGCACCACCACATCGGGGATGGCAGCCTCTACATCAAGCACTTCTACTAGGCCCGAGGCCAACAAACCCACTCACCCCAGGCTGCTAAACATTAACGGATCAATGCACTCGGGGAGAGAGGGAGCACAATAACCTCCCCTTCATCGCTCCGCCTCTTGTTTTTCATCCCTTACTGGAATCCTACCCCCTTGTTTCCTCTGCTGTCACTAGCAGCCCAATAAAAACATGTTGCACTTGACCAGGAAGTGTAAACAGAGACTGAGGTAACCCAGGTCGAGCAGAAAATATAGGCTCCTATTACGTCCTCATCCATAAGCAATGTCCAGCCCCTTAACTTTACCACTACCCATTGGATATAGCAGATCTGAAGGAACTTGATTGGCTACACCTAACCTTCCAGTAGACTAAGGGGAGTGTCCACCATATTGCTTACATTTATCCAGTTCGTTTCAGCTCTTCAAACATTGAAGGAGTAAGGGCAGATGCAAGGGGTTGTTTTTGTACTTGCCCTTCATGTCACCCCATCTGGTGACGCATGGAAGTTCACTACTTCATATTTTTTAAATTATATATTTTTAATTTAACCTTTTATTTAACTACGTTAAGAACAAATTCTTATTTACAATGACGGCCTAGGAACAGTGGGTTAACTGCCTTGTTCGGGGGCAGAACAACATATTTTTACCTTGTCAGCTCAGTGATTTGATCTAGCAACCTTTCGGTTACTGGCCCAACACTCTTACCACTAGACTACCGCTCTAACCACTAGCAGAAGTACAGTATACATCCAAATCTAAATCTAAATCAAATCAAATTTTATTTGTCACATACACATGGTTAGCAGATGTTAATGCGAGTGTAGCGAAATGCTTGTGCTTCTAGTTCCGACAATGCAGTAATAACCAACAAGTAATCTAACTAACAATTCCAAAACTACTGTCTTATACACAGTGTAAGGGGATAAAGAATATGTACATAAAGATATATGAATGAGTGATGGTACAGAGCAGCATAGGCAAGATACAGTAGATGGTATCGAGTACAGTATATACATATGAGATGAGTATGTAAACAAAGTGGCATAGTTAAAGTGGCTAGTGATACATGTATTACATAAGGATGCAGTAGATGATATAGAGTACAGTATATACGTATACATATGAGATGAATAATGTAGGGTATGTAAACATTATATTAGGTAGCATTGTTTAAAGTGGCTAGTGATATATTTTACATAATTTCCCATCAATTCCCATTATTAAAGTGGCTGGAGTTGAGTCAGTGTGTTGGCAGCAGCCACTCAATGTTAGTGGTGGCTGTTTAACAGTCTGATGGCCTTGAGATAGAAGCTGTTTTTCAGTCTCTCGGTCCCAGCTTTGATGCACCTGTACTGACCTTGCCTTCTGGATGATAGCGGGGTGAACAGGCAGTGGCTCGGGTGGTTGCTGTCCTTGATGATCTTTATGGCCTTCCTGTGACATCGGGTGGTGTAGGTGTCCTGGAGGGCAGGTAGTTTGCCCCCGGTGATGCGTTGTGCAGACCTCACTACCCTCTGGAGAGCCTTACGGTTGTGGGCGGAGCAGTTGCCGTACCAGGCGGTGATACAGCCCGACAGGATGCTCTCGATTGTGCATCTGTAGAAGTTTGTGAGTGCTTTTGGTGACAAGCCGAATTTCTTCAGCCTCCTGAGGTTGAAGAGGCGCTGCTGCGCCTTCTTCACGATGCTGTCTGTGTGGGTGGACCAATTCAGTTTGTCTGTGATGTGTACGCCGAGGAACTTAAAACTTACTACCCTCTCCACTACTGTTCCATCGATGTGGATAGGGGGGTGTTCCCTCTGCTGTTTCCTGAAGTCCACAATCATCTCCTTAGTTTTGTTGACGTTGAGTGTGAGGTTATTTTCCTGACACCACACTCCGAGGGCCCTCACCTCCTCCCTGTAGGCCGTCTCGTCGTTGTTGGTAATCAAGCCTACCACTGTCGTATTCCCATCCTGGTTCATCATGCTAGCCGGTGTGATGCTGCTTCCCAGGACGTTTCTGGATATACTAGGATGTATTTATCTTCGGACCCTTTTGCTTTGGTCATTTTTTTTTAGAGACAACAATGGGTGACAAGCTGGACAGGGTATGATACCTGTTATTTCATTGTCAAACGAACAACTGATTAATATCTCCGAAATAGTCTATGAAATAATCTAATCTAATCTGTAATTTGCTGATTTAAATTGGTTCACTGTATGACTGGGGCAATCACCATCAAAGCAAACTGAATTATATTGCCCACTGCACAGCAAATTGGCCAGTGCTACCTAGTGTTGATTTTTCAGTGTAAAAGTTCTAGTGTTGATTCAGGACATAAATTAACACTCTAGGAGTGAGATTTAAACTCAGTGGTGTAAAATAACCCCAGCATTGGTGTTAATAACACTGACAAAGTGTAACAGCGTAAGCACTAAGCACAGTGTTAATTTAACACTTAAAAGTATGGACTTGTATAGACACTGGCCCAGTGTTCAATTTAATACTGTCAGTGTTGATTTAACACTGGACAATTTGCTGTGTATGTGAAGCGCTGTTGAGTGACGTTAGCTGTTTGATGCTATCGCTGTGGGATGCTTTTCATTCCTTCTGAGCAGTTTCCAGTCTACAATGTGCAAACAAGTAATGTCATTGACTGTAATGTCATTGACTGTAATGTCATTGACTGTAATGTCATTGACTGTACCTCTATGGTATTGAATGTTTCTCCTGAAAATGACAAAGCATGTTTTAACCACAGTAGGACTAAGTTGTATTAGAAGGTACCTTACGGAAACACCACATGATCTCACGTGGAAAATCACATGATTTTGTGGGGGGGAAACCAGTTTGTTTTTGGAACACTTCACATTTGATGATGTGGATTTTCACGTGAAACCATGTATTTTTGGAACACTTCACGTGATAATATTTCACATGAAGTTTCACATGATCACATAACTTTTCACATGTGGATCAACATTTTCACATGAGATTTCACAGAAATAAAAATAATCATTATGACAAAATGCTTTCAACTGACACACTTCACTACATTGTGTAAGTTTATATGGAAATTATTATTCAACATGTCTTCACTTGGGATTTCAACTCACAACCTTTTCGTTCACGGAATTCCGATCTTCCTGCTGCGCCACCATGTCTGTGTCATGTCTGTGTCATGTCTGTGTCATGTCTGTGTGTTCTCCTGTATTCCAACACGTTGGACTTCCAAGTAAATCAGCCTCATTAAAAATACACAAGAAAGACAATTACATTTATCATAGGCATTCAAGCAGTAACATTAACACAGAATACTATGCCCACCAACATTAGACAACTAAACAGAAAAACCCTTGATTTTGCTGAAATAAATAAATTAAATCAATTATGAGAGACTAGTCAGACTAACCAGTGCAGATGGCACTCTTTCACTACGTGCAGAGATGTATTACAGGTAATGAATGTTTAGGGGAATGCTATAGACTTTATTGAGCGGAGGAAAGATCAGTGTTTCTCAGATTCAGATATTGTGAGTTCCAGTGGCGGTTAGTGCCGTTTCAGATGAGGGAGGCCAATTGTTTTTCATGAGCATGGTCTGATTTCTATTACAGCATATTGGATGACTGCTATTCATATTCCATTCACCCAGTTCAATGTAACAGTGTTCGGTTTAGGCTACTACATGATACAACCTAGCCTATGAATGTAAGTTTACAATGTAGGTGCACACAGGTCGAGAGACACATTTGATGTGACAGACAATGACATTCAATACCGCCTTGCACACTCTTGCCTGCATATAGCTGATATTTGCTGTAATCCTTAGTCCAACAGTTGCAAAAAGAGTTTCTATTGGACAAAATCAGGTATGGTTAACACCATTTTGTTCCATTTGTTTCAGGTTTAAGAAATGTTTTTTAACAGAATCGGCGGAATGAATACACTCCTGATCACACCTAAACACAGTTGACAGTTTCATAGCAGCCACGTTGTATTCCATCTCGCATCTAGGTTATACACTCTCCTCCTTTCAGCTCTTCCCTTCACTTGTGGACTTCAATGCACAACACATCAGCTGTAAGTGACAAGGTGAAAAAACCTTTCCAAGTCAAACCACTACACACAGCCTACATCATTGTCACCATATTAGCTAAAGTAATGTCATAGTCAGCATAGCTAATATAACTAACGTGTTAGTAAACCCGCTACAATCATGAAGTAATGTTATTTTGTACAGTCAGTAAGCAGATACACCGGCGGGCCCGGGTGTCAATAAATTTGTAAAACCAAAAGCTTACCTTGACTTGGAAGAGTTCCAGTGTTGTGTTTGATAGTCATAGCCAGCTAGCTAACATAGCAACCCTCTGTTTGAGCAGGGTGTTTCAGTAGACTAAACTAGCTAGCTGCATTTGCTAGCTAAGTAAGTGAAACTGAAAGTGAAAGAAATTATGAAATTGCTCTCTCTATTCCCTCTTGTTCTCAATCACTTAGGAATAAATTAATTTGTTCAAAACTATTTTCTTTCTCTCTCTTTGAGTCAACTACTCACCACATTTTATGCACTGCAGTGCTAGCTAGCTGTAGCTTATACTTTAAGTACTATATTCATTCTCTGATCCTTTGATTTGATGGACAACATGTCAGTTCATGCTACAAGAGCTCTGATAGTTTGGAGGACGTCCTCTGGAAGCTGTCATAATTAAGCTGTCATAACTACTGTGTAAGTCTATGGAAGGGGGTGAGAACCATGAGCCTCCTAGGTTTTGTATTGAAGTCAATGTACTCAGAGGAGGACGAAAGCTAGCAGTCCTCCGGCTACACCACGGTGCTACCCTACAGAGTGCTGTTGAGGCTACTGTAGACCTTCTTTGCAAAATAGTGTGTTATAATCAATCATTTGGGGCGGCAGGGTAGCCTAGTGGTTAGAGCGTTGGACTAGTAACCGAAAGGTTGCAAGTTCGAATCCCCGAGCTGACAAGGTACAAATCTGTCATCCTGCCCCTGAACAGGCAGTTAACCCACTGTTCCTAGGCCATCATTGAAAATAAGAATTTGTTCTTAACTGAATTGCCTAGTCGAATTAAAAAAAAAAAAATGGTTACATGTGATTATATTTAGTATATTTTAAAAGGATAACTTTCTAAATGTTAAAATATTTTGTTTTCATGAAATTCACTGAGGAGCTTGGTCCTCCCCTTCCTCCTTCTGCGGAGCCTCCACTGGTGAGTTCAAATTCCAGGCGAGGTCATATTTTAGCTGAACAGTGATACACATGAAATTGCACATTGTAAAACATGTGATCACATATGAAGTGTTTCAAAAACCCATGTTCACATCTGAAATGTCACATGTGAAGTGTTCCAAAAACAAGTTTTCACATGTGAACTCTTCCAAAAACAAGTTTTCACTGGATTTTACATGTGAAAAGTCACAAGAGAAGTGTTCCAAAACAAAGTTGTGAAATCATGTGGTTCAACATATGATCAATTGAAACTACACTGTTACAGCATCCGGATGCTTCCCACGTGAAACAGTTCGAAACACTTTGTGCATATATTATGATGACATTTTGTGACATTGTTGTTCGTTTTGTTCTTTGGGAAGGTTTTTTTGGGCTGTTCGTGCAGACAAAAATGTTTCTTGAGGCAAGCTGAAGTTCGGTTGCTGAAGTCTACCCCTCTTCGTCGGTGATTGGTCAACAGTAGGGATTCTTCAATTAAATGTTTTTGGGGATACTAGATCCGATACTGGCACAAACTGCTAAAATATGAAATAGTGGAAACAACTTTTAATGTATTTCTACAACTGAACTGTAGTTTGTCAGTAAATATACAACAATTAACTGTATTCAGGAAGTACACAACAATCTAAATCTAATTAAATACATTTTTCACCAGAAATTTAGGAAATGGAATCTGGTTTACATCCTTAATTGACTGGAACTTAAAGGGAATTGACCTCAACATTGGTTACCCCACTTGGGACACAACCACAACTAAGATTTGAACTCACAACCTATTAAATGACAGCAACCTGCATTTCATGCTTTGCCAACAGGGCTGCAAAACTTGTACTTTTAGTGTTTAATGCTGGGTTTCTGTATAAGAACTCTGCTGATGTAAAAAGGGTTTCTTGGCCCCCTGGGTGGCGCAGTGGTCTAGGGCACTGCATCACAGCCACCAGAGACTCTGGGTTTGTGCCAAGGCTCTGTCACAGCCGGCCGCACCCGGGAGATCCATGGGGCGACGCACAATTGGCCTAGCGTTGTCCGGGTTAGGGAGGGTTTGGCCGGTAGGGAAATCCTTGTCTCAATGCGCACTAGCGACTCCTGTGGCGGGCCAGGCGCAGTGCGCACTAATCATGTCGCCAGGTGCACAGTGTTTCCTCCGACACATTGGTGCAGCTGGCTTCCGGGTTGGATGCGCGCTGTCTTAAGAAGCAGTGCGGCTTGGTTGGGTTGTGTTTCGGAGGACGTATGGCTTTTGACCTACGTCTCTCCCGAGCCCGTACGGGAGTTGTAGCGATGAGACAAGATAGTAACTGCTAACAATTGGATACCACGAAAAGGGGGTAACATTCTAAAATAAACAACAACAAAAAAAGTTTAATAAATACATTTGATTGATTGATTGTGGCAATGACTGAGATCGGCCACAGATTTATTGGCAATAATACATTTCTGCACTTCGCTAAGTTGCACGGAATCAAGTCAATAATCGTACAATTATCTGACAATACCATCTAAAAAGTAACAGTGCACCGGCACAATTGACATTAAGTCCTAGATTCAATCAGATCAAGCAGAAACAGCAGATAGCCGATACCTGCAGAGCTGGTGTTTTAGGGTGTCAGAGGTCTGACGACACTCAAATTTAGAATAATTCAAGAAAATAAGGAGGATCTATATTAGTCTTAACAAAGTGTAGATTACTTACAACATTCAAGTGTTCCAACTTGAAAACAAGGCTGTATAGGATTTCTCTTGATGCAGCTCCGTGCAGCCAATGGCAATTTCCGCTTCAGGTGTAATCAAATCAAATCAAATGTATTTATATAGCCCTTCGTACATCAGCTGATATCTCAAAGTGCTGTACAGAAACCCAGCCTAAAACCCCAAACAGCAAGCAATGCAGGTGTAGAAGCACGGTGGCTAGGAAAAACTCCCTAGAAAGGCCAAAACCTAGGAAGAAACCTAGAGAGGAACCAGGCTATGTGGGGTGGCCAGTCCTCTTCTGGCTGTGCCGGGTGGAGATCATAACAGAACATGGCCAAGATGTTCAAATGTTCATAAATGACCAGCATGGTCGAATAATAATAAGGCAGAACAGTTGATACTGTAGCAGCAGCACAGTCAGGTGGAAGTTGAAACTGGAACAGCAGCATGGCCAGGTGGACTGGGGACAGCAAGGAGTCATCATGTCAGGTAGTCCTGGGGCATGGTCCTAGGGCTCAGGTCAGTTGAAACTGGAACAGCAGCATGGCCAGGTGGACTGGGGACAGCAAGGAGTCATCATGTCAGGTAGTCCTGGGGCATGGTCCTAGGGCTCAGGTCCTCCGAGTGGCAGGAGATGCTTGTGGATTGGTTCTACTCTGACAAAACAACCGCTCGGAAATGATAGAATATAGCCTCAAGTGTGCATAAATGCTCTCGGGATTTGAATGTGCAACTTGTTGGTCTGGAGTGCATTAATGTCTCAGCAGTGCCACCAGATATTTGTTTCCAAGAACATACAGTACCAGTCAAAAGTTTGAACACAATTACTCATTCAAGGGTTTTTCTTTATTTGGACTATTTTCTACATTGTAGAATAATAGTGAAGACATACAATCTATGAAATAACACATATGGAATAATGTAGTAACCAAAAAGGTGTTATACAAAATAAAATATATTTTATATTTGAGATTCTTCAAAGCAGCCACCCTTTGTCTTGATGACAGCTTTGCACACTCTTGGTATTCTCTATATCAGCTTCATGATGTAGTCACCTGGAATGCATTGCAATTAATAGGTGTGCCTTGTTAAAAGTGAATTTGTTGAATTTATTTCCTTTTTAATGCGTTTTAGCTAATGTAATGAATTTTCTCCTCCTCCTCCGAAGAGGAGAGGCGAAACGGATCGGAGGACCAATATGCGTCGTGGTAAGTGTCCATGGTTCTTTTTAATGGGTTAAGGTACACATGAACAACTGACTACAAAAAAAAACAAGAAATGTGAAAACTCAAAACAGTCCTATCTGGTGCAAACACAGAGACAGGAACAATCACCCACAAACACACAGTGAAACCCAGGCTACCTAAGTATGATTCTCAATCAGAGACAACTAATGACACCTGCCTCTGATACCCAAAACCTAGAAAAACAAACATAGACTGCCCACCCAACTCACGCCCTGACCATACTAACTAAATACAAAACACAGGAAATAAAGGTCAGAACGTGACAGCTAATCAGTTGTGTTGTGACAAGGCAGGGGTGGTATACAGAAGATGGCCCTATTTGGTAAAAGGCTAAATCCATATTATGGCAATAACAGCTCAAATAATCATAGATTCTTCACTATTATTCTACAATGTAGAAAATAGTCCAAATAAAGAAAATAATAAAAATAATAAAAATAAAGAAAAACAATTGAATGAGTAGGTGTGTCCAAACTTTTGACTGGTACTGTATATTTAGAGCCATATCCCTGTAATGCTTAAAGAAGATCTTATGTCAAGTGTTATTGTGTTGTGGTTGCAGGTTCACCTGCCTCATCTAAAGCCTATTCTTTTTCTGGTTTCCCACACTTTTTTCACACTTTTTAAATTGTAAAAACAACTAAATTAGATGTTCTGTTTTCACAACAATGCTTAGGACAATGCTAACAATGCCTCTCCAGGGGATTACTTTGGAGGTCAGGGAAAAGTTTAAGAAACTTAGATATTTTTGTATAGTTGCCCTTGTGAGCATGCCCTGCAGTGTTGTTGGGTTAGTGGGTTTTCTTTAGTGCAGTAAGCGCACGTGATGTGATTCGGCCCGCCAATGGAATGGGTGAAGTAAGAGGCCAGCGACACTCCGTATTATTCGGAGCCCCATACAGTGCCTTCAGAAAGTCTTCAGACCCCTTGACTTTTTCCACATTTTGTTACATTACAGCCTTATTCTAAAATGGATTAAATATATATTTTTCCTCAGCATTCTACACACAATACCCCTTAATGACAAAGAAAAGACAGCTTTTTAAAATGTTTGCTAATTTATTAGAATTCAAAAACAGATACCTTATTTACATAAGTATTCAGACCCTTTGCTGTGAGACTCGGAATTGCTCACGTCCATCCTGTTTCCATTGATCATCATTGAGATGTTTCTACAACTTGATTGGAGTCCACCTGTGGTAAATTCAATTGATTGGACATGATTTGAAAAGACACACACCTGTCTATATAAGGTCCCATAGTTGACAGTGGGCTGCCTTCTGAGAATTAGTTGGCGAGCGAGTAAACCCACATTACCATCCGTGCTATTGGCCTATGTGCAATCATTGGAAAATAATATCGATGACCTATGAGCAAGATTAAACTACCAACGGGACATTAAAAACGATAATATCTTAAGTTTCACAAGTTTTGGCTGAACGATGACACGAAGAACACACAGCTGGCGGGTTTTACACTGCATCGGCAGGATAGAACAGAAGCCTCTGGTAAGGTAAGACAAGGGGTGACGGTCTATGAATATTTGTAAACAACAGCTGGTGCACGTCTCGAGGTTTTGCTTGCTTGAGGTAGAGTATCTCATGATAAGCTGTAGACCACACTATCTACCTGGAGAGTTTTCATCTGTATTTTTTTGTAGCTGTCTACATACCACCACAGACTGATGCTGGCACTAAGACCGCACTCAGTGAGCTGTATACCGTCATAAGCAAACAGGAAAATGTTCATCCAGAGGCGGCACTCCTAGTGGCCGGAGACTTTAATGCAGGGAAATTTAAATCCGTTTTAACAAATCTCTACCAGCATGTTAAATGTGCAACCAGAGGGGGAAAAACTATAGATCACCTTTACTCCTCACACAAAGATGCGTACAAAGCTCTTTCTTGCCCTCCATTTGGCAAATCTGACCATAATTCTATTGGTCAATAAAAAGTGGTCAGATGAAGCAGATGCTAAGCTACAGGACTGTTTTGCTAGCACACACTGGTATATGTTCCGTAATTCTTCCGATGGCATTGTGGAGCACACCACATCAGTCACTGGCTTCATCGATGACATCCCGACAGTACCTGAACATACATACCCCAACCAGAAGCCATGGATTACAGGCAACATCCTCACTGAGCTAAAGGGTAGAGCTCCGCTTTCAAGGAGCGCAAAGCTAATAAGAAATCCCACTGTGCCCTCAGACAAATCATCAAACAGGCAAAGCGCCAATACAGGACTAAAATCGAATCGTACTACACCGGCTCCGACGTGCGACGGATGTGGCAGGTCTTGCAAACTATTACAGACTACAGAGGGACACAGCCGAGAGCTGCCCAGTGACACGAGCCTACCAGATGAGTTAAATTACTTCTATGCTTGCTTCGAAGCAAGTAACACTGAAACATGCATGAGCGCATCAGCTTTTCCGGACGACTGTGAGATCATGCTCTCCACAGCCGATGTGAGTAAGACCTTTAAACAGGTCAACATTCACAAAGCTGCAGGGCCAGACAGATTACCAGGACGTATACTCAACTGGCAATTGTCTTCACTGACATGTTCAACCTCTCCCTGTCTGAGTCTGTAATACATTGATTGTTGACCAGTTGAAAAATAATTTTATTGAAATAGATAACACGATTGAAGAGAAACGCACAGCTCTGCAAGGAACTGTTAATGATGACTACTTATTCCAGTTATTAATAAGCACTCACCCATTAAGAAAATGACTGTAAAAACTGTTAAATCTCCTTGGATTGATGAGGAATTTAAAAATGGTATGGTTGAGAAGGATGAGGCAAAAGGTATGTCAATTACATCTGGCAGCCCAAATGACTGGCAAATGTACTGCAAATTAAGACATCATGTGACTAAACTAAATAAAAATAAAAATAAACTACATTATGAAACAAATATAAATTATATAAAGAATGATAGTTAAAAGCTTTGGGGCACCTTAAATTACATTTTGGGAAAAAAAGCCAACTCGGCTCCTTCATTCATTGAATCAGGATGGCTCATTCATCACAAAGCCCACTGATATTGCAAACTACTTTAATTAATACATTTTTCATTGGCAAGATCAACATACTTAGGTATGACATGCCAGCAACAAACACTGACACTACACATCCAAGTATATGGGACCAAATTATGAAAGACAAGAATTGTACTTTTTAATTCCGTAAAGTCAGTGTGGAAGAGGTGAAAAAATTATTGTTGTCTACCAACAATGACAACTCACTGGGGTCTGACAATCTGGATGGACATTTTCTGAGGATGATAACAGACGATATTGCCACTCCTATTTGCCACATCTACAATTTAAGCCTACTAGAGCCCTCAGGCCTGGAGGGAAGCTAAAGTCATTCCGCTACCCAAGAATAGTAAAGCCTCCTTTACTGGCTCAAATAGCCGAACAATCAGCCTGTTACCAACCCTTAGTAAACTTCTGGAAAAAATTGTGTTTGACCAGATACAATGCTATTTCACAGTAAACAACTTGACAACAGAATTTCAGCATGCTTATAAGGAAGGACACTTACATAAATGATTGGTTGAGAAATTTATGATAAAATGATTGTGGGGGCTGTCTTGTTAGACTTCAGTATAGCTTTTGACATTATTGATCATAGCCTGCTGCTGGTAAAACACATGTGTTATGGCTTTACACCCCCTGCTATAATGTGGATAAAGAGTTACTTGTCTAACAGAACACAGAGGGTATTCTTTAATGGAAGCCTCTCAAATATAATCCAGTTAGAATCAGGAATTCCCCAGGGTAGCTGTTTAGGCCCTTGATTTTTCAAATTTGAGTAACAACATGTCACTGACTTTGCGTAAAGCCAGAGTGTCTATGTATGGGGACGACTCAACGTCAGCTCCTACGGCAACTGAAATGACTGCAACACTCAACAAAGAGGTGCAGTTTGTTTCAGAGTGAGTGGCAAGGAATAAGTTAACCCTAAACAGATATGTAGTAGTTGTGGAGTAGGGGCCTGAGGGCACACAGTGTGTTGTGAAATCTGTGAATGTATTGTAATGTTTTTAAAATTGTATAAACCTCCTTAATTTTGCTGGACCCCAGGAAGAGTAGCTGCTGCTTTGGCAGCAGTTAATGAGGATCCATAATAAATACAAACACAAATACAAATACAAATTATGGCATATTCAATGAACTTATGAAAACTAACCAAGCGCTCCAGGACAAGTTGTCTATAGAAAAAAAGGAGCTTAAAATCAAGAAATTCAACCAAGGCAAAAAAGACAAGGCCGAGGACAAAGTCTACTTCTGGAGAAACCCTGTCAAAAGAGGTCATGCTCCTCTTCTCCATGACAGACGCAGGAGGGAAGCGGCTGACTTCTATCCCTCCCCCGTATGACCAACGCTCTACAACCAGCGCCTTATCCACTTCCAGTACCAGTTTTTATCCAACGAGAGACTGGGCCGACGGAAGTGCGGAAGTTGCCGCGGTCATGCGTATCGACGAGATGCCGTACCCAACAGGGTATGAGAAGAAACGACTACCTGGAGGCAGGGGAGACCGTTGGCTTTAATGCATCAAGCAAGATATTAAGCCCTGCCCATGTCTCCTAGCATAATAAAGGGTTATCTTTTGTCCCTACAACTCAGTGCAACAATTTCGATGTTAATGTGTAGTTGTATTTATGGTGTGCATGTTTTGTGTGTGCTACCTGTTTTAGTCTGCATGTGTTTATGTTTGTGTGAAGGAAGGTCTGAAACCTCCTTCAGGTATGGATCACCGTTTGGGTCTTTGGTCTTTTGGACTCACCTTGTGAAGGTGGCGCAGCGGTCCTTTGTGGGCACATTTTGTCATCAAACTTTGTCATCAAAGTCTGTCATTCTCTGGATTTATGGTGGGAACTCTGAAAAAAATCACAACCACTCCAATAGCAGGCTAACGTTAGTGGTTTCTTTGCAACGCTTGCAGTTAGCCACTGATTTCCAACTTGTTGTGCAATCTTTATATACAATGACCGAATAGCACCGATACGTTTGACCTATAATTTCTCTTCATTATTTCTCTTCATATGACAAGGATTAAAAAAGGATTTGCCAGTAGATTGTCGACTTGATGACAACTGATGATGATTGCTAGCTAAGACTTTGAAAGTAAGATGTTGACAGTTCAATCAAAGCTATTGTTGATATGACGTGATTTGATGTCATTCTATCTGTGGCCAATTCTTGGATGTGCACTTCTAATATAACCCTATGGCAGAACACGAGGGGCAAACATTTTCGAGCTCTAACCTTAGAATTGGGGATGACGTACTGTCCCATGAGTGACAGAAAATTGAGCCAATCATGACAGAAAACTTAACCAATCAGGCATAACGCTCTGTGTTTTCTACTGGCTAGCCCCACCACCACCACAGAAAGCACTGAGTTAGGTTGAAACACCTGCATTTTGGAGCTGCCTGACTCAAGAAACAAAAAAGAGACCATATTTCTTTGCGGCTTTATTAACTCAATTACATATTTATTTGACATTGTTTGCAAACTGATATGTGACACGTATTAATGCCAGAATAACAAGCAAAACAGGCAAAAAGTGTGGTGCTCAAAACAGGTGGGGCTCTGCCCTGAATGATGGGTCGCCACTGTTTATAAAACATTCTTATTGAAATTTGCGGTTCGCATTCAAAATAAAAGTCACATTGAAAGTGATTCAAATTAATACAAATAGTGGAATCATGCCATAACAGAAAAGATCATGCTAACGAGGTTGGAATTTTCTTATATAAATTCAACAAAAGACAATCATTTGTTAATTTGACAAACATCTGTTAATCACACTGGATGTATTAGACTTTAGAATTGCACTGGGGGCATACTTCTTTCACTGTACAGCCTTACCTACGGATTGTGGATCAATGACATGTGGTATCAGTCTCCTCAGTGACATCCAGAGAACATTAGCGTCGTAGCTCTTATACTCTGAAACCACTGTGAACTGAGCCACATTTATTGTACCAGTCAACCTACTATGTGTATTGACCACTACTCCAGAGAAAAAACAATACGACGTTGATGTTTTGGAGCATGTTTTTGAGCCTGACTTGGTAGCACTTGGGTACTGAGTAGACTGATACACTATTTTGTTTATCCCCAATCCTTAGGTAAGGCTGTACAGTGCAATATAAATGTCAATACACACAATAGGCTGACTGGAAAAGTGATTTCCCACAGTCAAAGTCCCGCAATAAGAGCTACTACGAGGCTAATATTTGCGACAATAACATTGATGAATACGCTGATTTGGTGAGCGAGTTTATTAGCAAGTGCATCGGTGATGTACCCACAGCGTCTATTAAAACATTCCCCAACCAGAAACCGTGGATTGATGGCAACATTTGCGCAAAACTGAAAGCGAGAACCACTGCTTTTAATCAGGGCAAGGTGACTGGAAACATGACCGAATACAAACAGTGTAGCAATCAAACAAGCTAAGCGTCAGTACAGAGACAAAGTAGAGTCACAATTTAATGGCTTATCGCAGTCTGCTGTTCCCACATGCTTCAAGAGGGCCATCGTTGTTCCTGTTCCAAAGAAAGCTAAGGTAACTGAGTTAAATGACCATCGCCCCATAGCACTCACTTCCGTCATCATGAAGTGCTTTGAGAGACTAGTCAAGGACCATATCTCCTCCACCCTACCTGACATCCTAGTTTTCTTATTCATTCCTTTACACTTGTGTGTGTATAAGGTAGTTGTTGTGAAATTGTTAGGTTAGATTACTGCATGGTCGGAACTCGAAGCACAAGCATTTCGCTACACTCGCATTAACATCTGCTAACCATGTATATGTGACAAATACAATTTGATTTGATTTAGAATTTTGCTAGCTAAGATAGCTAGCTATCCCAGAAGTTGCTAATAACATCTGTATCAAAGATATTTGCAAACATTTTTGATCCTGCTCGTTTGATCCTGATCTAATTTCAAATGCTCACACAGACTTTTTCCCACTAGGGTCATACAAATAATGCCTTATTACCAACGCGGTATTTTACAGCTTTGACAGTGATCATAATGATGGCACTTGGCTTACACGTGCAAATTCAGCACACACAATACCCCCACACATAAGCACATACATTTACATGTTGTACAGTTGAGACAAAGAAATCAATAAATGTCTGATGACATAATACAGTATAAGATAACTATAATGCCTAATGTCAGTGCAGTGGATGTGCATTAGCCTTTTCAAAATGTAGTATGTTGGAGCATTTTGTAACACAACTCTCTGACAACTGATCAGGGTGTTTATGAATGCTAGGCTATATGTGTGCTGGGTTCAACCACAA
The DNA here is from genome assembly GCF_034236695.1 of Oncorhynchus nerka. Taxonomy (NCBI): domain Eukaryota; kingdom Metazoa; phylum Chordata; class Actinopteri; order Salmoniformes; family Salmonidae; genus Oncorhynchus; species Oncorhynchus nerka. The sequence continues at coordinate 25,062,696 of NC_088396.1, forward strand.
ACCACAAACAAATAGAGTAACCACACTGGTAAACAGACAGACAAGAGTCATAACCAGGTGAGCTTGGTGCAGTACTTGAAGCCCATTACAGCTTTCTCCTGCCCGCTCGCTCACCCGCTCATCCCCCTCTCAGTCCATCAATCACAACTGAGTTGCCAAACCGGTACAGAATGATGATAATTAATAAATCATAGAATAGCTCTGGATTAACTCCTATAGTTATTGATTATGGCTAGTTTCACATCGCCTCATTTGAAGGGATTATTCAGGAGGACATATGAAGCAAAAGAGTATTCAAGGAAAATATATTAAAAACAGACAGGGTTCTCTGTCAGAAAATGGAATTATATATTTACTTTATATGTCTATCTGTGATGTGGTCGTTTCCTCCCACTGAAGATTCCCCATAGAGGCATCATCCAATCAGCATCCGATTCACACCTGGACCAATCACATCCTTAGTCTCACCTCAACCAATCAAATCCTTATTTACACATAGACAAGCCTGAGCCACCTGCTCACACCACAGCCCTGCCAGGTACATGAGCCCTCTGTTATGACTTAATACAAACAGATACACCCCAGCCAGGCACTGTGACATCCAACTCAAGGGTTAACTTCTTATGGCTGCAGGGTCAGTACTGAGTAGCTTGGATGAAAGGTGCCCAGAGGTGCCCAGAGTAAACGGCCTGCTCCTCATTCCCAGTTGTGAACATATGCATAGTAGTATTAGTATTGGATAGAAAACACTCAGAAGTTTCGAAAACTGTTTGAATGATGTATGTGAGTATAACAGATATCATATGGCAGGCAAAAACCTGAGAAGAAATCCAAACATGAAGTGAGAAATCTGAGGTTGGTCGATTTTCAACCCAGGCCCTATTGAATTCACAGTGGGATATGGATGAAGTTGCACTTCCTAGGGTTTCCACTAGATGTCAACTGTCTTCAGAAACTTGAATGAGGCTTCTACTGTGTTGTGGGGCTGAATGAGAGGGGAATGAGTCAGGTTACTGGCAGAGAGCCATTTCCTGGTCACTCGCATTTCACATGATATCGACCTGCGTTCCATTGCTCCTCTAGACACAAATGAATTCTCCGGTTGGAACTTTATTGAAGATTTATGATAACAACACCCTAAAGATTGATTCTATACTTAGTTTGAAATGTTTCTAAGACCTGTAATATAACTTTTTGAAGTTTTTGTCTGACGTTATGCCTGACCTGCACGATCGTTTGGATATGTGTACCCAACGCGCTAACAAAAGTAGCTATTTGGACATATATAATGGACATTATCGAAAACAAATCAAGCATTTATTGTGGAACTGCGATTCCTTGGAGTGCATTCTGATGAAGATCATCAAAGGTAAGGGAATATTTATAATGTAATTTCTGATTTCTGTTGGCTCCAACATGGCGGAAAATTGTATTTGTTTTTTGAGCACCGTCTCAGATTATTGTATGGTTTGTTTTTTCCGTAAAGTTATTTTTAAATCTGACAAAGCGGTTGCATTAAGGAGAGGTATATCTATATTTCCATGTCTAACACTTGAATTTTCATCGACATTTATAATGAGTATTTCTGTAAAATATGTGGCTCTCTGCAATATCACCGGATGTTTTTGGAACTAGTGAACGTAACGTGACAATGTAAACTCAGATTTTTTTATCAAACAAAACATACATGAATAGTGTAACATGAAGTCCTATGAGTGTCATCTGATGAAGATCATCAAAGGTTAGTGGTTAATTTTATCTCTATTTGTGCTTTTTGTGACTCCTCTCTTTGGCTGGAAAAATGGTTTTTCTTTGGCTTGGTGGTGACCTAACATAATTGTTTGTGGAGCTTTCGCTGTAAAGCATTTTTTAAATCAGACACTGTGGTGGGATTAACAACAAGATGACCTTTAAAACGGTATGAGATACATGTATATTTGAGGAATTTCAATTATGATATTTCTGTTGTTTAAATTTGGCACCCTGCACTTTCACTGGCTGTTGTCATATCGATCCCGTTAACGGGATTGCAGCCCTAAGATTGAACTGTAGCCCAAAATCTATGTATGTGTATATTAATGTACTGTGTACTAGTGTGTTACTTTATATAATGGTGTTAAATGGTGACGATAAAGATTCCATCTGTAGAATTTGGCTCTCATGTGAACAACGATCACAATCTAAATATGATCGGACATCCGACAATGTATTCAGATAAAGCCAAACATGGTCCCTCTTCCTATTCCTAGTCCTCCTCCTCCCCCTCTTCGTGTCCCTCGTCTTTACACTCCAACTCACTCCTCCAAAACCGAAAGAACGGAAACAGCTCTCACAGGGGAGGGGAAAAAAGCAGAATGGAGCAGTTGGACGGATGAATGAAGAACAGAGCGCCCACACAGTGAAGAGTAGGAGTGGAGAGGAAGAGAGGATGAGAGGACGTCACGGCAACAGAGAGAGTGTGGGTGTAGGGAGATGTGTGGGAGTGATGCGGGCTGCATTCCAACAATGCTCTCTGTCTCTCCATCTTTTTTTGGCTCTGCATCTCATTCATGTGTCCTTCTGTCTTCAAATCACTTCCTCTTGTCTCGTTTCCTGTTGATATCTTTATCTGCAATGACTTTAATGTAGAATTTATGCAAAAATATTGAATCCTCACATGCCACACATCAAATTCTCGTGTTAAACACTGACCGTGTAAAATTGAACACTGGGCCAGTGCCTATACGTGTCCACACTTTTGAGTGTTGAATTAACACTGTGCTTAGTGCTGATGCTATTCCACTTTGTCAGTGTTAGGGAAGTAACACTTTTATATAGAATTTCTAACAATAGGAGCGGACTACAGTAGGTGATAAATCTGTCGATGTACCCATGAGCAAGAAACTTATCCCTAATGGCTGCTGTAGGTCGCTCTGGATAAGACCGTCTGCTAAATGACTAAAATGTAAATGTATATAGTTTACACAAATGGTGTTATGTAATAACACCTTATATAGTAGGTCCTGAACAATTCCAATGTAAAAAAAAGCCTTTTGGGTGACTAATATCTCCCATAATATTTTTGGGCGATATATATTTTTGGGTAGAACAATTACTTTTTCTCTCATGGCTAACTACCAGGAAGCTTGAATAGACAGGGTGAGTGGGTAGGAAGCTTATATTGATGAACGCCTTGACAGACAGCTCTTTGAAATGCCTATTTCAGGAACCTTGGATGCAGTGAGCAGTGTTGAAACAAAAGCAGCTCAAACAAAGTTGATGATCCACAAAACAACTCAAACAACATTGAAATTGCATCCATGTCAATTTTGCATCAATGTAATATATTTCTCATCTGATGTGGTTCACAGCAGCACTGAAGCATGTGTTGACATTATAACTGTGTCAGAGTATTGAACGACCCTCCCCCCCATTTTGTTCCATTCTGGCTGAAGCACTAGCTACCCAGCAACAAGGTAACACCAGACACATATGAAAGGGACGGCATGTAAGTATCTTTGTCATAGATGAATAGTTTAAACTTGTAATTACATTTGCTGACACCCTACAATCAGATTTTGCCACCAGTAGAGTAGCTTTCTAGCTATATTTTGTATTTTATTTTTATTTTTATTTAACCTTTATTTAACTAGGCAAGTCAGTTAAGAACAAATTCTTATTTACAATGACGGCCTACCAAAAGGCAAAAGGCCTCCTGCGGGGACGGGGGCTGGTATTACAAATAAAAATAAATGAAATAAAAACATAGAACATAACACACATCACGGCAAGAGAGACAACACAACTCTACACAAAGAGAGACCTAAGACAACAACATAGCATGGCAGCAACACATGACAACACAGCCTGGTAGCAACACAACATGACAACAACATGGTAGCAACACAGAATGGCAGCAGCAGCACAACATGGTAGCAGCACAAAACATCGTACAAACATTATTGGGCACAGACAACAGCACAAAGGGCAAGAAGGTAGAGACAACAATACATCACGCAAAGCAGCCACAACTGTCAGTAAGTATCCATGATTGAGTCTTTAAATGAAGAGATGGAGATAAAACTGTCCAGTTTGAGTGATTGTTGCAGCTCGTTCCAGTCGCTAGATGCAGCAAACTGAAAAGACGAACGACCCAGTGATGTGTGTGCTTTGGGGACCTTTAACAGAATGTGACTGTCAGAACGGGTGTGGTATGTGGAGGATGAGGGCTGCAGTATATATCTCAGGTAGGGGGAAGTGAAGCCTAAGAGGGTTTTATAAATAAGCATCAACTAGTGTGTCTTGTAACGGGTATACAGAGATGACCAGTTTACCAAAGAATAGAGAGTGCAGTGATGTCCTATAAGGAGCATTGGTGGCAAATCTGATGGCTGAATGGTAAAGGAAATCTAGCTGCGAGAGAGCACCCTTACCTGCCGATCTATAAATTACATCTCCGTAATCTAGCACAGGTAGGATGGCCATCTGAATCAGGGTTAGTTTGGCAGCTGGGGTGAAAGAGGAGCAATTACGATATAGGAAACTAAGTCTAGATTTAACTTTAGGCTGCAGCTTGGATATGTGCTCAGAGAAGGACAGTGTACAGTCTAGCCATACTCCCAAATGACTTGTATGAGGTGACTACCTCAAGCTCTAAACCCTCAGAAGTAATCACACCTGTGGGAGAGGGGGCAGTCTTCTTACCAAACCACATGACATTTGTTTTGGAGGTGTTCAGAACAAGGTTAAGGGCAGAGGAAACTTGTTGGACAATCTGAACGCTTTGTTGTGGAGCGTTTAACACAAAATCTGGGGAGGGGCCAGCTGAGTATAATCTGCATATAAATGGATGAGAGAGCTTCCTACTGCCTGAGCTATGTTGTTGATGTAAATTGAGAAGAGCGTGGGGCCTAGGATCGAGCCTTGGGGTACACCCTTGGTGACAGGCAGGGGCTGAGACAGCAGATGTTCTGACTATACACTGCACTCTTTGAGAGAGGTAGTTAGCAAACCAGGCCAAAGATCTCTAAGAGACACCAATACCCCCTTTGCCGGCCCACAAGAATGGAATGGTCTACCGTATCAAAAGCTTTGGCCAAGTCAATAAAAATAGCAGCACAACATTGCTTAGAATCAAGGGCAATGGTGACATCATTGAGGACCTTAAGGTTGCAGTGACACATCCATAACCTGAGCGGAACCAGATTGAATACCAGAGAGAATACTATAGACATCAAGAAAGCCAGTTAGTTGATTATTGACAAGTTTTTTCCAACACTTTTGATAAATAGGGCAAAATAGATAGGCCTATAACAGTTAGGATCAGCTTGATCTCGCCCTTTAAATAAAGGACGGACCGTGGCTGCCTTCCAAGCAATGGGAACCTCCCTAGAGAGGAGATAGGTTTGGCGATAATAGGAGTAGCAATCTTAAAGAAGAAAGGGTCTAATCCATCTGACCCAGATGTTTTTTGGGGGTCAAGTTTAAGGAGCTCCTTTAGCACCTCGGACTCAGTGACCACCTGCAGGGAGAAACTTTATAGCGAGGCAGGGGGAAAAGAGGGAGGAGCATCGGGGCTAGTCGCATTAGAAGGGGTGGGAGATGAGGAAATAATGGACAGACGAGGCATCGCTGAGTCAAATAGGAATCCTTACTTAATGAAGTGGTGGTTAAAAATCTCAGTTATGTGCTTCTTGTCAGTAAAACCACATCATCAACTTTAAGGGACATGGGAAGCTGTGAGGAGGCTTTATTCTCCAGGTCTTTAATCGTTTTTCCAGAACTTCTTGGGGTTAGACCCACAGAGAGAACTGCTTCTTAAAGTAACAAACTTTGGCCTTCCGGATAGCCTGAGTGCACTTATTTCTCATTTGCCTGAACAAGTGCCAATCAGCCTGAGTATGCGTGTGTCGAGCCTTTTGCCAAATGCAATTCTTGGGGTGGAGCAACTCTGCAAGATCACGGTCAAACCAGCACCTGAATCTGTTTTTATTCTAATTTTCTTTATGGGGGCATGTTTGTTAAAAAATATCATTGAAAATATTAAAAAAGAATGTTCAAGTCTCTTCGACAGAGGGGAGCAAGCTGATTCTATACCAATTTACAGAGGCCAGGTCATGAAGGAAGGCTTGCTCATTAAAGTTTTTTTTAGCAAACGTCTATGACAAATCAGGTCTTTTCACTGAACAGCCATTACGAACACAGGCTGTAAAACATTGATCACTAAGGTCATTACAGAAAACACCAGACTGATACCTATCAGGATTGTTTGTGAGGATTACACCGAGGAGAGTAGCCTTTTCCGGGTGTTTGGAGTCATACCTTGTAGGATTGGTAACAATCTGAGAAAGACTGAGGGAGTCCCATTGGTTTAGGACTTGGTCAGGTGGTTTATGCACGTCCCAGTTTAGGTTACCTAGCAGGACAAATAAGGAAGGGGTCAGGAGAGAGTGTTAATGTGCAGAAAACCCAGGCTTTTACGAGAGCAGAAATCATTGAAACAGATATCAGAACAAGTCAGAATTGGGGCTAGTAACAGTAGATGGGCCAGGCCAGGGTGTACATGCACATTTCCAGATATCATCAACAGCTCTGCAGTGTTGATTTATGACATTTGAATGTGCATTAGATGGCAAAAATATCCTACTATGCAGCAATTTCTTCAGGCAACGTGAATACAAAGCCGTCGAGAGGTAGTTAGAATAGGATGGGAGGCCAAAAGTCTGTGTAACCAATAGAGAGTCAGAATCCCAAGTGTGGGAACAAACATAGTCTGTCCCACGGTTCGATAAACAAGAACGTTCATAGTCAGCAAAGCATGCTGGAGTCATGAGGTAAATAGCAAAATGCACAAGAAAAGAATATGAGGGCTAGCCATTGTATGTTCAGAGTCACTCTCCCCAAGAGTGTGCTGGAGGTGAGTGAAACCTCGGGAGAGAGGGGGGAGTGTGGTGGGGGTACCTGTACCAGACAGGGGGAGACAACCAGGGAAGACGGTGAACAGATCGCCAGGTGGAATCCAAGCAGCAGTGCAGCAGGCAACGGGAGTAGGTGTCACACCCACTTGGAGAAGCTTTTATTTCTGGAGGCAGATATCTTGTAGAAAATGCCAGTAGATGGTCTCTGAACAGCAGGAGGGGGCTTCAAGGCCTCCGGATTTGGGTGGGGTAGCCTGCCATTTGTTGGGCTCAAAGGCTTCGACACCGTTCACTTCACACCTCAGTGCTAACTGAAGTTGTATCAGGGTCTGTCTGGTCTGTCTCAGTTCCAGGTTGGATGGTGTATTAATCCTTCCAGGTCATTTTGTCCAAAATTAAGCTGTAGGTTTGGAGTTTTGATCTGGACTATAGGTTATGCTGTGGAGACTAGCATACTGTATAGCTACCCTGCCAAAAAAAATCCAAGTTTATCTAACACCAAATCTATATTTTTGAAAGAAACATGTTGAAAAATGTGAGACCTCACAATTTCAATTACAGTGGCTTGCGAAAGTATTTACCCCCTTGGCATTTTTCCTATTTTGTTGCCTTACAACCTGGAATTAAAATCGATTTTTGGGGGATTTGCATCATTTGGTTTACACAACATGCCTACCACTTTGAAAATGCAAAATATTTTTATTGTGAAACAAACAAGAAATAAGACAAAAAATTGGAAAAGTTGAACGTGCATAACTATTCACCCCCCAAAGTCAATACTTTGTAGAGCCACCTTTTGCAGCATTTACAACTGCAAGTCTCTTGACGTATGTCTCTATAAGTTTGGTACATTTAGCCACTGGGATTTTTTTCCATTTCCATTTTTCCAAAATTGCCCCAGCTCCTTCAATTTGGATGGGTTCCTCTGATGTACAGCTATTTTAAGTTATACCACAGATTCGCAATTGGCTTGAGGTCTGGGCTTTGACTAGGCCATTCCAAGACATTTAGATGTTTCCCCTTAAACCACTTGAGTGTTGCTTTAGCAGTATGCTTAGGGTCAATGTCCTGCTGGAAGGTGAACCTCCGTCCCAGTCTCGAATCTCTGGATTTGAATTTCCCTGTATTTAGCGCCATCCATCCTTCCTTCAATTCTGACCAGTTTCCCAGTCCCTGTCGATGAAAAATATCCCCATGGCATGATGCTGCCTCCACCATGCTTCACTGTGAGGATGGTGTTCTCGGGGTGATGAAAGGTGTTGGGTTTGCGCCAGACATAGCGCTTTCCTTGATGGCCAAAAATCTCATTTTAGTCTCATCTGACCAGAGTACCTTTGGGGAGTCTCCCACATGCCTTTTGGCAAACACCAAACGTGTTTGCTTATTTTTTTCTTAAAGCAATGGATTTTTTCTGCCCACTCTTCTGTAAAGCCCAGCTCTGTGGAGTGTACGGCTTAACGTTGTCCTAGCTTTGCAGCTCCTTCAGTGTTATCTTTGGTCTCTTTGTTGCCTCTCTGATTAATGCCCTCCTTGCCTGGTCTGTGAGTTTTGGTGGGCGGCCCTCTCTTGGCAGGTTTGTTGTGGTGTCATATTCTTTCCATTTTTTAATAATTAATTTAATGGTGCTCAGTGGGATGTTCAAAGTTTCTGACATTTTTTTATAACCCAAACCCGATCTGTACTTCTCCAGAACTTTGTCCCTGACCTGTTTAGAGAGATCCTTGGTTTTCATGGTGCCGCTTGCTTGGTAGTGCCCCTTGCTTAGTGGTGTTGCAGACTCTGGGGCCTTTCAGAACAGGTGTATATATACTGAAATTATGTGACAGATCATGTGACACTTAAATAAAGTCCACCTGTGTGCAATCTAACTAATTATGTGATTTCTGAAGGTAATTGGTTGCACCAGATCTTATTTAGGGACTTCATAGCAATGGGGGTGAATACATATGCACGCACCACTTTTCTCATTTCACTTCACCAATTTGGACAATTTTGTTTATGTCCATTACATGAAATCCAAATAAAAATACATTTAAATTACAGGTTGTAATGCATCAAAATAGGAAAAACGCTAAGAGGGATGAAGACTTTTGTAAGGCACTGTAGGTAAGAGAATATCTTACCATTGGTGTATTAAAATGAGAGTTATGGTGATGTCAACCTATCTCTTCAATAATCCCACCTCCTGAATCCAAGTGTGTGATATAGAGGAGGGGATCAGTAACTTTTGGTGAAACACAATAAATCATCACAAATCCACTTTGAGTTACTTTCACCAACAGTCCCCAACCTCTTCTCCACCCAACCTGCCACCACATATTGGTCAGCTAGAATACAATGTTTCAGCCCCGTTTAACAGACTCAGAGCATACCCCCTTCCCGACACAGAATCCAAGGTAGTAACAGTACAGCTTCACAATGAATGCATCCAGGACTATGACACAAGTTTGGTAAAGCATATTGTCAGCGCCTAGGAGGGTCCTGGATGAAGACAACGTCTGGACTGGGGCTGGTCCAGTTAAGATCGGAGGCAGAGTGCAACACCTCCCCAGCACCATCACGCTGGGGAACAAAAAAGGTTCCGTCCGCTACTACGGCATGCTCAAACTGTGTAGGAACTGCGGCCAACTGGGCCATCTGGCTGTCATCTGCACAGCCATCATCTGTGAGCTCTGTAAAGACAACCATCCCACCTCAGACTGTACCTGCACATGCCCCTGCAACCTGTGAGGGAAGGGAGCCATTTATTCAGAATCTGCCCCAGTTCCTATGCCGGCAGGGCAAGGGTGAACACCACCAACCCCAAACCCACTAACCCAAATCCCAAACCCACCACCCCCCTCCACCAGACAACAACCAGACCCAGACCTTTCCACAGGCATCCCCCATCCCACACCAACTGCCCTTGACCCCCCTACCATTACCTCTACTGCCTCTGACCCCTCCCCCCTGCTCCTTAGTGACCCAGATCCACCCCCAATAGGCCTCTCTGCCCCTGATTCTGCACAGCAGCAAATCAGCCAGCCTCAATCCAGAACTGCCTTCACTCCGAACTGCCTTCACTCCGAACTGCCTTCACTCCACCCAGCATCCTCCATTCTATAGCTAAGTCAGTACAGAGGGACACCAAGCAGTCAGTTGGGAGACATGCCAAGACCTGTGAACAGCCAAGCACCAAGCACCACCCAACAACACAAACGACCCGCTAGAGGCCCTCATCCAAATTTGCAATGAAATGATCAAGTCCAGAATGGGACCCCCCCCCAGAAATCCATCACCATTACCCTGACAATGCACTCAGAACAGAAAGACACACTCCAGATGAATGGTCATGGTTGCCTCCCGGCTAGGGAATCAATCCATTGACGGCACAGGGTACATACAGAGAAATTCCCCCACAGAGGCATTCAAACTGAACCAACTGTTGGTGAGTGCTCCGAGGCAGGTCTGGGCCCTGTTTGTTCCCTCTAGCCTTGTCACCGCTTCACACCTACTACAGCACCAGCCAATGCCAATGGACATACTCTCCACCGCTCCCTTCTCCATCTCTCTCCTTCTTCCTCCCTCTGAGTGAATTATTGCCCCTCAGGTGGTCCTTCCTACCCTCTGCAGATCCAGTACCAGTCCTTGCACCAGCATCCACCCAGTACCCGATTTCCAGCACCAGCCCCAGTACCAGACCACCAGATGAGGTGCGGAGGAAGGACCAAGGATCAGACCTTCACCCAGAGCGAGCAGGACACAGAGGAGAACCACCATTGACCACTCCGTCGAGGACTCCCTTGTGTTTCTACTTGCTCCTCAGGTTATCTTTCCTCCCCTCTACAGACCCAGATCCCGACCCAGGACCTATAGCAGCCCCAGTTCCCGATTCCTGTTTCCCAGTTCATGTTGTTCTACAGTCCCAGCACCAGACCAAGCACCAACCCCTATTTTCCAGCCCAATCCCAATACCAGCACAACTTCAAGTCCCAAACCCAACACCAACCCAGGTTTCTCCCGGTCCCAGATCCAACACCAGCAACAACCCTGTACACAGCCCCAACCAACCACAACTGCCACCTCCATACAGCAACTTTAACATGGAACAACCATTTCAGTAACGTGTGCAATAAAGCTAACCAACTGCTTGGATTAGTTTAGAAAAATGTATGTTATTTATCTTTATGTGGCGTAAGATTAATCAATCAATCGATGTACATACAAAAACACAGATATTTAAAACAATCCTAAATATGTTTGGAAATAAGATAATGTTGGGCATGGTTTTGATGGGAATGTTTAAGTCCCCACAGAGTAAAACAAACACAATCACACTCTCAACACTGGGGTTCTGTAACACTCATCTGATGAAGAAGGAATGGACCAAAGCGCAGCACGTGTTCATGATATTTATTTAAATCTGAACACTAGAACAAAAACAACAAAGCGAGAAACGAACAGTTCTGTAAGGTAACTGTTTCGCTCTCCTCTGTCTCTCTCTCTCCATCTCTCTCTCTCTCTCTGTGTGTGTGTGTCTCTTCTTTATCTCCAGCAAAATGTGTGTCCACGGTAGAGGTCGACCGATTAATCGGAATGGCCGATTTCAAGTTTTCGTAACAATCGGAAATCGGTATTTTTGGACACTGATTTGGCCCAAAATCAGAAATGTTATTTTTATTTTTTATTTTTTGTACACCTTTATTTAATCTTTATTTAACTAGGCAAGTCAGTTAAGAACACATTCTTATTTTCAATGACTGCCTCGTTCAGGGGCAGAACGACAGATTTTCACCTTGTCAGCTCGGGGGATCCAATCTTGCAACCTTACATTTAACTAGTCCAACGCTATAACCACCTGCCTCTCGTTGCACTCCACAAGGAGACTGCCGGTTACACGAATGCAGTAAGCCAAGGTAAGTTGCTAGCTAGCATTAAACTTATCTTATAAAAAAAGAATCAATCAATCATAATCACTAGTTAACTACACATGGTTGATGACATTACTAGTTTATCTAGCGTGTCCTGCGTTGCATATAATCTGACTGAGCATACAAGTATCTGACGTGGTAGGCAGCAGCAGGCTCGTAAGCATTCATTCAAACAGCACTTCTGTGAATTTTGCCAGCAGCTCTTTGTTGTGCATCAAGCATTGCGCTGTTTATGACTTCAAGCCTATCAACTCCCGAGATGAGGCTGCTGTAACTGATGTGAAATGGCTAGCTAATTAGCGGGGTGCGTGCTAATAGTGTTTCAAACGTCACTCGCTCTGAAACTTGGAGTGGTTGTTCCCCTTGCTCTGTATGGGTAACTCTGCTTCGAGGGTGGCTGGTGTCGTTGTGAGTGAGGAGAGGGACGGAAGCTATACTGTTACACTGGCAATACTAAAGTTCCTATAAGAACATCCAATAGTCAAAGGTTAATTAAATACAAATGGTATAGAGGGAAATAGTCCAATAATTCCTATAATAACTACAACCTAAAACTTCTTACCTGGGAATATTGAAGATTCATGTTAAAAGGAACCACCAGCTTTCATATGTTCTCATGTTCTGAGCAAGGAACTTAAACGTTAGCTTTCTTACATGGCACATAATTGCACTTTTACTTTCTTCACCAACACTTTGTTTTTGCATTATTTAGACCAAATTGAACATTTTTCATTATTTATTTGAGGCTGAATTTATTTTATTGATGTATTATATTAAGTTAAAATAAGTGTTCATTCAGTATTGTTGTAGTTGTCATTATTACAAATAAATAAAACTAATTGGCATCGGCTTTTTTGGTCCTCCAATAATCCGTATAGGCATTGAAAAATCATAATCGGTCGACCTCTAGTCCACAGGTCTTATTCAAGAGCAACCTGAGCACTGTGTCACATGACTATATAGCCAGGTAGGAAACAACTAGCGGTGAGGGAGGGTCACAGAAATCAACACAGTAAGAGCTTCCTCTAGCCTTAATGCATCTGGGTTACTCTTAAAATCTCACACCTAGTGTCACGCCCTGGTCGAAGTATTTTGTGTTTTTCTTTATGTTTTGGTCAGGCCAGGGTGTGACATGGGTTTTTGTATGTGGTGTGTAGCTTAGTGGGATTGTAGCTTAGTGGGGTGTTCTGGGAGAGTCTATGGCTGTCTGAAGTGGTTCTCAATCAGAGGCAGGTGTTTACCGTTGTCTCTGATTGGGAACCATATTTAGGCAGCCATATTCTTTGGTTGTATTGTGGGTGATTGTCCTGTGTGTCTTGATGTCCTGGTTAGAGGTTTGTAGACACATGTATAGGCTGTTTTCGTTTCATTTATTGTTTTGTTGAGTTTGTGTGTTGATTCGTGTTAAGTTGTTTTATTAAACATGGATCGAAATCTACACGCTGCAGTTTGGTCCGACTCTCCTTCACCATTAGAAAACCGTTACACCTAGCCTTTGGTTAATGGCTATGTGTGCAGGATGTATATCACTGACATTGGCCTCTACTGACTGTGCTCAACTCATTTAACTGTTGAATGAAGACACACACCCTTGTAGTCCCAGCTCAGCATGAAGAGCAGTGGTGGTGTCAATTATTTTTTCACAAATAAAAATAAAGAAATATCAGAACGAGCAATATCAAGAGTCCGGAATTTAAATATGTGTGTGTGTAATGGCTTCACACAGAATTAAAGTAGGGCACTACTAGCATTTTAGGATTTTAGTAACTAGCTTGCTCCTTATATAATGCTTTTAACCTACTTTAATGCTTTGATTTACCTGTAAATTGTTATCACAAAAAGCAGAGTCCCTGTTTACTTCCGGTCTGTGAGAGAGGTGGGTAAAACGGATTTGTCCAAACCGGTGCGGACATTTGTGGAAACAGTCGTTAGTTGTAGAGTAGCAAATGTTAAAGCTTTTTCTCTGCCTCTCACTCAGCAGGGACCTCGGTGTTGCCACCACCCTCCCCTTTGGCACATTTTAATTTGGCAGAAAATTTGCCATAGCTTATTTATTGTGGTTTGATGTCTGGGAAGAGACAAGGCCAAGATCACAAGTGGTACACGACATGTCAATGTGAACAACACTGCAGTATTTATTCTTTTGTATTTATGAAATAAACAAAATTCAGTCTGACTGTAGATGGGTGAGTTTGCAATGCAAGAAGGTGTCGGTTTGAGGAGATGGGATATAGTTTATCTACATGAAGAGTTTTGAAAGGCCACTGCGTTTAACCTCCTATAACAAATCATTTGTTTGTTTAGAGTGTTTGTCACTCACAGCGCATGGAAATGTTTTTGACTTTGCATTTTAAGCAGCTGACTCAGCCATTGAAAAAAACATCATCATTGCATGTTAGTGAGGGTCATTTCCATGTAAAAGGACCCATGAGCACCAATGTGAAGTTCATAGACGCATGTCAAATGAAAGCAGATTATTTATTTTTTGACCTATCTATACACAATACCCCATAATGACAAAGTGAAAACATGTTTTTAGAAATTGTTACAAAGTTATTGAAAATGAAATACAGAAATATCTCTTTTACATATTTGACACCCAGTCAATACATGTTAGAATCATCTTTGGCAGCGATTACAGTTGTGAGTCTCTCTGGGAAAGTCAAGCTCTTTGCACACCTGGATTGTACTATATTCTTTTAAAAATTATTCAAGCTCTGTCAAGTTGGTTGCTGTCCTTTGCTCATTGTTAGACAGCCATTTTCAAGTCTTGACATAGATTTTCCAGCAAAACTGTAACTAGGACACTCAGGAACATTCAATGTCTTGGTAAGCAACTCCAGTGTATAGTTGGTCTTGTGTTTTAGCTTATTGCCCTGATGAAAGGTGAATTTGTCTCCCAGTGTCTGTTGGAAAGCAGACTGAACCAGGTTTTCCTGTAGTATTTTGCCTGTGCTTAGCTCTATTCTGTTTTATATGTATCCTGAAAAACTCCCCAGTCCATAACGATTACAAGCATACCCTTCACTTGAAAATATGAAGAGTGGTACTCTGTTGTGTTGTGTGGATTTGCCCCAAACATAATGCATGTTTTGGAATATTTGTATTCTCTACAGGCTTCCTTCTTTTCACTCTGTCATTTAGTTTAGTATTTTGGAGTAACTACAATGTTATTGATCCATCCTCAGTTTTCTTCTATCACAGCCATTCAACTGTGCAGGCCAGTGACACAAAATCTCAATTTAATCCATTTTAAATGCAGGTTGAAACACAATACATTTGACCGGCCATTCTTACCAGGCTATAGGTTCATTTGCCTTTAGTGGAATTAAATTGGTGCTTGTGTATTTTTGTTAGTCTTCATGTATTTTATTTATCCCACGCACACAGCATACAGAGCCTTGTTTGAGGAGCGGAATTACCTATCACATGTTAGACAGCACAAGAACAGCGCCTAAAAATCACATCTGTTACTGGAGTGAAATGTGCTTTTATAAGCCCAGTCATTGCACAACAAATAACAATTATGAATGCAATCGTGTGATAAAAACTGTTTTGATAACCACAATTTAAAAAAAGATCTGCTATTTTTATTTCCCGGAGTCACCTCTTCACTGTTGACGTTGAGACTGGTGTTTTGCAGGTACTATTTAATGAAGCTGCCAATTGAGGAATTGTGAGGCGTCTGTTTCTCAAACTAGACACTCTAATGTACTTGTCCTCTTGCTCAGTTGTGCACCAGGGCCTACCACTCCTCTTTCTATTCTGGTTAGAGACAGTTTGCGCTATTCTGTGAAGGGAGTAGTACACAGCATTGTACGAGATCTTCAGTGTCTTGGCAATTTCTGAAGGAATAGCCTTCATTTTTCATAACAAGAATAGACTGACGAGTTTCAGAAGAAAAATCTTTGGCCATTTTGAGCCTGTAATCGAACCCACAAATGCTGATGCTCCAGATACTGAACTAGTCTAAAGAAGGCCAGTTTTATTGCTTCTTTAATCAGAACAACAGTTTTCAGCTGTGCTAACATAATTGCAAAAGGGTTATCTAATGATCAATTAGCCTTTTAAAATGATAAACTTGGATTAGCTAACACAACGTGTCATTGGAACACAGGAGTGATGGTTGCTGATAATGGGCCTCTGTACACATACAGTGGGGCAAAAAAGTATTTAGTCAGCCACCAATTGTGCAAGTTCTCCCACTTAAAGATGAGAGGCCTGTAAATTTCATCATAGGTACACTTCAACTATGACAGACAAAATGAGAAAAAAAATCCAGAAAATGACATTGTAGGATTTTTAATGAATTTATTTGCAAATTATGGTGGAAAATAAGTATGTGTAGATGGTTCTCAGTGGTGATGAGAGAAGTAGAATACGTTGGTTTGAAGAGTCGTAGAATGGTCCCACATAAATTCGCTTTTCTAAATACTTTACTTAAGACAGCTAATCAGCTGTACCAGTGATTGTCCTGAAGGTGAGCTTCTAGCCTCTACCTTGTGTTGATATTCAGAGTTCGAACCACTTTGGATGTGAGCTGCAGCTACACACCTCTGGCCAAATGTTAATTTCTATACCAATCCTTTTATACACTCTAGTCGAAAGTGATGGTTCCTCCAGGCTGACACTCTCTGACCTCACTCGCACGTGGCTACTTACTGTGCAAAGTTTCTAGAAAACAAATTATCTCTGATGGCTCCTAAAATCACATCCCCCTCTTAACAAAAATACTTACATTTTTCAAAGACAACGTGGAGGATGGAGCCTTCGTACATATATAGTGTGTCTACTTTTCAACTTACTGCATTTCCTTTAAACATTTTAATGACATCACAAAATAACAACCAATATGACATTAGTTTTCTATAGCTAGCCTCTGACCGTCCACCACATTCTATGTAAGGAATATTTTCCCAGTATTCACTTTTGAACGTGTTAAAGTTTCAGTGGGGAAAGTCTCTGGGAGCAAAGGAACATTCCTGTGTGGATTTGGAGAGGTAGACCCTGGATATCCTCTTCTTTAATTTACAACAGGGCGTGAGGTGCCAAGCCCCCCACCAGCTCCCTCCTCCACTCACTCTACGGGGGTCTGGCTGAAGTTATCCACTGCAAAGGTGTTCCGACCCATCTGGATCCCCTCAGGGCAGTCATGACGTAACACATGGAGTCATGTAGTAACCAAGAAAGTGTTAAACAAATCAAAATATATTTTACATTTTAGATTCTTCAAAGTAGCCACCCTTTGCCTTGATGACAGCTTTGCACACTCTTGGCATTCTCTCAACCAGCTTCATCTGGAATGCTTTTACAACAGTCTTGAAGGAGTTTCCATATATGCTGAGCACTTGTTGGCTGCTTTTCCTTCACTCTGCGGTCTAACTCATCCCAAACCATCTCAATTGGGTTGTGGTCGAGTGATTGTGGAGTTCAGGTCATCTGATGCAACACTCCATTGTTCTTCTTCTTGGTCAAATAGCCCTTACACAGCCTGGAGGTGTGTTGGGTTATTGTCCTTTTGAAAACAAATGATAGTCCTATTAAGCGCAAACCAGATGGGATGGCGTATCTTTGCAGAATGCTGTGGTAGCCATGCTGGTTAAGGTTGCGTTGAATTCAAAATAAATCACAGACAGTGTCATCAGCACCATCTCCATGCTTCACGGTGGGAACGACACATGCAGAGATTATCCGTTCACGTACTCTGCGTCTCACGAAGATAATTTTTACTCATCAGACCAAATGACAGATTTCCACCGGTCTAATGTCCATTGCTCGTGTTTCTTGGCCCAAGTAAGCCTCTTCTTCTTATTGGTGTTCCTTAGTAGTGGTTTCTTTGCAGCAATTCGACCATGAAAGCCTGATTCACACGGTTTCCTCTGAACAGTTCATGTTGAGATGTGTCTGTTACTTGAACTCTGTGAAGCATTTATTTGGGCTGCAATTTCTGAGACTGGTAACTCTAATGAACTTATCCTCTGCAGCAGAGGTAACTCTGGGTCTTCCTTTCCTGCGGCAGTCCTCAGAGCCAATTTAATCATAGCGCTTGATGGTTTTTACGACTGCGCTTGAAGAAACTTTCAAAGTTCTTGAAATATATCTTAGTTTTTGATTCTTCAAAGTAGCCACCCTTTGCCTTGATGACAGCGTTGCACACTTTTGGCATTCTCTCAACCAGCTTCATGAGGTAGTCACCTGGAATGCATTTCAATTAACTTCTTACGGCTGAGATCCCGTTAACGGGATCGATGTGACAACAGCCAGTGAAAGTGCAGGGCGACAAATTCAAACAACAGAAATCTCATAATTAAAATTCCTCAAACATACAAGTATTTTACACCCTTTTAAAGATAAACTTGTTGTTAATCCCACCACAGTGTCCGATTTCAAAAAGGCTTTACGACGAAAGCACACCGTCTTATGTTAGGTTAGTACCTAGTCACAGAAAAACACAGCCATTTTTCCAGCCAAAGAGAGGAGTCACAAAAAGCAGAAATAGAGAGAAAATGAATCACTAACCTTTGATGATTTTCATCAGATGACACTCATAGGACTTTATGTTACACAATACATGTATGTTTTGTTTGGTAAAGTTCATATTTATATCTTAGTTTACATTGGCGCGTTATGTTCAGTAATGTTTTGTCTCCAAAACATCCGGTGATTTTGCAGAGAGCCACATCAATTTACAGAAATACTCATAATAAACATTGATAAAAGATACAAGTGTTACACATGGAAATTTAGATAAACTTCTCATTAATGCAACTGCTCTGTCAGATTTTAAAAAAACTTTAACGGAAAAAGCACACCATGCAATAATCTGAGTACGGCGCTCAGACACAAAAACAAGCCACCCGCCATGTTGTGGAGTCAACAGAAGTCAAAAATAGCATTATAAATATTCACTTACCTTTGATGATCTTCATCAGAATGCACTCCCAGGAATCCCAGTTCCACAATAAATGTTTGTTTTCTTCGATAAAGTCCAACATTTATGTCCAAATGCCTCCTTATTGTTCGCGCCTTCAGTTCACATATCCAAATAAATGACGCCCAGGCCAGACGAAAAGTCAAAAAAATCCATTACAGTTCGTAGAAACATGTCAAACAATGCATAGAATCAATCTTTAGGATGTTTTTAACATAAATCTTCAATAATGTTTCAACCGGAGAATTCCTTTGTCTTTAGAAATGCAATGGAACGCAGCTACCTCTCACGGGACCTGAATGAGCTCATGGCTTTCTGGCAGACCCCTTACCTCAATCAGCTCTTATTCTCTCCTCCTTTACAGTAAAAGCCTGAAACAAGGTTCTAAAGACTATTGACATCTAGTGGAAGCCTTAGGAAGTGCAATCGGACCAAATTTCCACTGTATCTTGGATAGGCAAAGAGTTCAAAAACTACAAACCTCAGATTTCCCACTTCCTGGTTGGATTTTCTTCTCAGGTTTTGCCTGACTTATGAGTTCTGTTATACTCACAGACATCATTCAAACAGTTTTAGAAACGTCAGTGTTTTCTATCCAAATATATCATATGCATATCTTAGCTTCTGGGCCTGAGTAGCAGGCAGTTTACTCTGGGCACCTTATTCATCCAAGCTACTCAATACTGCCCCCAGCCATAAGAAGTTAACAGCTGTGCCCTGTTAAAAGTTAATTTGTGTAATTTCTTGATGTGTCTGTTACTTGAACTCTGAAGTATTTAATAACACCCTCATATGAAGAGGAATGGAATGTGGGAGGTGATAGAATGCATTGACCGTATTGTAAAGGAGTCAGTATTTGAATCAGTTACATGCTTTTTACTCCTATTATTGTATACTCCTAAACAGTATAATTAGCTTTTCTATATATACAGTGTGCTGTGTTTTATGTATTTATTCTCATGGTTGAGTTGAAATGTTATAATCGTAATGTTATAATGGTTGAGGATGAGTTGAGAAATCAAAGTAAGTCTTGCTGCCAGATATTGTGTTGTTTAGATGTAATTTTCTCGGTACCACCTGTTTTCAGTCCGTTTGTTTTGAATCCTATCAACACATCTAGTTATCTGGAGGGTTCAGCCAGCATTCAGCAAATTGATTTTGGGAGTGACTCACCACCTGGATTTGGTCTTTTGAAATGGTGCTGTTTACATTAGATTAAAGTAGAGACTCGGAGCTACAAAAGGGTATATCATGCACTGTATTTGAGGAACAATTGGAACGTAATTCTGCTTTGAATGTTGATCAGCTTGTAAACTCACTTTTGTCATTGAATGTTTAGTGAAGAGCTCTTCTTGTCTACACTTATGGCCAAAAGTTTTGAGAACGACACAAATATGAATTTCTACAAAGTTTGCTGCTTTAGATATTTTTGTCAGATGCTACTATGGAAGTATAAGTATAATTACAAGCATTTCATAAGTAAAGTGTCAAAGGCTTTTATTGACAATTACATGAAGTTGAGTCAATCACCACCTTCCGGAGACACCTGAAACCCCACCTCTTTAAGGAATACCTAGGATAGGATAAAGTAATCCTTCTCCCCCCCCCCCCCCTTAAAAGATTTAGATGCACTATTGTAAAGTGGCTGCTCCACTGGATGTCATAAGGTGAATGCACCAATTTGTAAGTCGCTCTGGATAAGAGCGTCTGCTAAATGACTTAAATGTAATGTAAATGTAACTAAACTATGCAAAAAACAACTACCCACAAACCCAGGTGGGAAAAAAGGCTACCTAAGTATGATTCTCAATCAGAGACGAGGATAGACAGCTGCTTCTGATTGAGAACCACACCCGGCCAGACACAAAGAAATAGAAAACATAGAAATAAAGAAACTAGAATGCCCACCCTAGTTACACCCTGGCTTAACCAAAATAGAGAATAAAAGCCTCTCTATGGCCAGGGCGTGACAGGTTCAGTTACACCAATGTGTGTTAATTTCACTGCTAGAGAGTTAATTTAACTCCTCAATTGCCACTAGAAATTATACATCACTAGGTAACACTGGCCAATATTCCTTCACCTCGTGTCGTTGCCTGTACTTCTAACAACACATAGAGAGGTATGGGATACCTAGTCAGTTGCACAACTGAATGCATTCAACAGAAATGTGTCGTCCGCATTTAACCCAACCACACTGAATCAGAGAGGCGTATGGGCTGTCATTGGTGCATGGTGAGCGGTTGTTGTGAGCGGTTGTTAACTGCCTTGCTCAAGGGCAGAACGGCAGAGTTTTCCACCTTGCTGGCTCTAGGATTCAAACCAGTGATCTTTCAGTTACATCACTCAACGCCCTTAACCGCTATGCTACCTGCCACCGAGGGAGAGGGAGAGAGACAGGGGGACTTTCAATGAAATATAGGATTTCATTTCCAAATGTGTCCTTTGTATCTGCCTTCCAAATGCAAAATACTGGAAGAAATGCATGAGGGTCTGCCTGGTCCTGCTGGAGTGTCACTACCATCAGATGGCTGAGCAGCCCTGACATCTCTCTCTCTATCCCTCTCTTGCTCACACACACAGCACAATTAAGAGTGGAAAAACTGCCAAGCCAGAAAAGAACACAATCTGGTTGAAAAATATATTTCGTACAAGACTCTTTGACTGTCATTCTATGTCATAGTCAAAAATGAAGCACATTTCCAATATCTTATAATCTAACAATCATTTAAGTGCGGAAGTGAAGAGTCATCCTTTCCAAGAACAATCAGATCTCTCTCTACGGAAAGTACAGACAGACAGGGGTCTAGGGAAACCTACCAGGTCTTGGGGCAATGATGTTGACAATTTCTATAGCTACACAAGGTGTGTATGTGTGAGTTTGTGTTTACCCATACACATTGAGGGGGGTTTAACAGGGAGTTGAGTACCTGAATTGAATGGATTGTATGTTGAAAAACAAGGACGACTCTGCTGCTTATTTGGACAAGGATCCGACAAGTCGAAAGACTTGGAGGTGAGGAATGTTTCCGTCTGTTTGTGTGTATTTGTGGTGGTATGTGGTGATTGGGGGAGGGGTGGGGGGCATAGTATACTTTGTCTCAGTTCAGAGAGGCATCATGGGAAGTGGTCATTTGGTATTACCCAAAAGATCTCAGGCAGGTGAGGTAAGGTCATGAAACAAGGAGTTGTATATAGAACATAGAAAATAAACTGTATACAGTAGCATGTAACCCTATAGTAACCCTTCAGTAACCCTATAGTAACCCTACAGTAACCCCATAGTAACCCTACAGTAACCCCATAGTAACCCTACAGTAACCCTATATCAACCCTATAGTAACCCTACAGTAACCCTATAGTAACCCTACAGTAACCCTATAGCAACCCTATAGTAACCCTACAGTAACCCTATAGTAACCCTACAGTAACCCTATAGTAACCCTACAGTAACCCATAGTAACCCTACAGTAACCCTATAGTAAACCTATAGTAACCCTACAGTAACCATACAGTAACCCTACAGTAACCCTATAGTAACCCTATAGTAACCATACAGTAACCCTATAGTAACCCTACAGTAACCCTATAGTAACCCTATAGTAACCATACAGTAACCCTTTAGTAACCCTACAGTAACCATACAGTAACCCTATAGTAACCCTACAGTAACCCTATAGTAACCCTACAGTAACCCTGATTCAATATCATGCTCTCATATACTCCTTGTGCTTGTTGTTGTAGGGACCACAGTCGACTTCAGGTCTCAGGCAGGGTGATGCCAGTACACCAGGCCATAATTTCATATGAGCCTGTCATTTACAAAGCATCTGTCAAATATAGATGGACATGTCTGACGTAAAATAACATATGGGCTTTCTGTTCCACATGGTCTATACTGAGATTAAAACCCCCTCTGACACTCCCTTGGGTGAAAAAGATCAAACTGAGGGGAAGCCAGTGGGGTGCTATAATGTAGCTTTAAAGTCCGGACTGTCAGAAATGCTAATAGGTTCATCTCATTACAAGCATTTCGCTACCCTCGCATTAACATCTGCTAACCATGTGTATGTGACCAATAAAATGTTATTTTATTTGATATCTGCTTGATTAGTATGTACAGGACGTGGGGGAGGCACTCTTGTTTATGGATGTTTTGTCAGTCAGGAAATAATCTACACACACACACACACGCACGCACGCACGCACGCACGCACGCACGCACGCACGCACGCACGCACGCACGCACGCACGCACGCACGCACGCACCTCTTGAGTTGTGGACAAAGCTCCTGTGAAGGATAATGAAGGACTATACAATGAGCTGAGGAGCTGGGCCTAAGATTAATACACTGTGGATCAATGGTATGGAGGATGGTGGATATGTTTTGTATGTGCAAAGCATCTTAGTGGTATAGTGTTGAGTGTTGAGAGACGTTGGGGTAGTTTCAGGGCAAAATGTCTGTTTGTATTTGTGTGTGTATTTTCAGCTGAACTGAAGTCACATCTGCAAGTTTGAGAAAGAGAAGCAGACATATTAGGATCTCTCCTATTTAGACTTGATGGGTCTTCAACCAGTAAGACATCACAAGACCTGTGCTGCTTTTTACGACACAGAGCCATTTTAATGGATATTATAATCATTAAGATGTTTGGGAAGAAAGGAATGCTCAGCTCCATGCGTTGTAGCGTACACTACTGTTCAAAAGTTTGGGGTCTCTTAGAAATGTCCTTGTTTTTGAAAGAAAAGCTATTTTTTGTCCATTAAAATAACATTAAATTGATCAGAAATACAGTGTAGACATTGTTAATGGTGTAAATGACTATTGTAGCTGGAAAGGGCTGATTTCTTATGGAATATCTACATAGGCGTACAGAGAACCATTATCAGCAACTATCACTCCTGTGTTCCAATGGCACGCTGTGTTAGCTAATCCATTTTAAAAGGCTAATTGATCATTAGACAACCCTTTTGCAATTATTTTAGCACAGCTGAAAATTGTTGTTCTGATTAAAGAAGCAATAAACTGGCCTTCTTTTCGACTAGTTGAGTATCTGGAGCATCAGCATTTCTGGGTTCGATTACAGGCTCAAAATGGCCAGATACAAAATAACTTTCTTCTGAAACTCGTCAGTCTATTCTTGTTCTGAGAAATGAAAGCTATTCCATGCGAGAAATTGCCAAGAAACTGAAGATCTCATACAATGCTGTGTACTACTCCCTTCACAGAACAGCGCATTCTGGCTCTGACCAGAATATAAAGAGGAGTGGGAGGCTCCGGTGCACAATTGAGCAAGAGGACAAGTACATTAGAGTGTCTAATTTGAGAAACAGATGCCTCACAAGTCCTCAACTGGCAGCTTCATTAACTACTACCCGCATCCCAGAGTCGCCTCTTCACTGTTGAAGTTGAGACTGGAGACGGAGTAAATAACCTCTTACTGGGTTTCATGCTAAATTACACCAGTTAATATCACGGGCCGGCTCCATGCATATCATATCTAACTAAAATGCACTGCATGGCGTACTAGTCATTTGCATGTTGAGTGAAGTCATCATTTAGCCCTCTCTGTCCATACAGGCAAGCACCATTAACCAAAACCCAAAGCTTTTCTCCCCAAAAGCAAGATCAATTACACAACATGACAGCCGCTAGGTAGCTAGAACGCTAACAGCCAACCAGCCATAGCTAGCTACTGTCTGCACAGGCCTAGAATGGAGTGTAACCAATGTCAGGGTACCATTAAAGAAAGGGAATGGAAACTAACCAGTTGTGTTATTACCAGTCATTCTTCTCCAGATTTAGAGTGAACGTTGACTATCAGGGAACTACTAGGAGCTAATGACTATTCACATTCAGATAGACAAATGTAATAGTATATGATCATGTTACAGAATGTTAATAATATGTCAGTTACTGCTGCATTTACAGAAAACATACAGAGATAATGGCTAGCAGAAAGGTTCCTGTCTTTAACTGTTACAGTGTATATACAATAACAAGTACTCTTTTGCTGTTGGGCTGTTATGACCTGACTGAGTGGTAAAGTATTCAGACTAAGGTCTATTCTACTTGGAGTTTAAAGGTCATAAAAACAACCCTGGGGTGAATGGATTTTGATCCCATTACTGAGGGAACTGAGAGACAAACAACCGTGATAACGAGTCTTCTGCTTACCATTACTATGACCACGAGTTTAAATAATTCACAAAGATTTTATGTCTATTGTTTAACTGTAAATAGCAGAGAGTATAATATACTGTAATGGTTATGGCTGTGTGTGTATTGATGTTTGCATGTTTGTGAGTTAGGCTATGTTAGTTTTTGTGTGGGTGGTAGAACTGAAGAACTATACAGCAATCCTCCAGTGGTAAATCAACACGAACCAGGTTTCCATCCAACCTTTAAATGCGAGTGAAATGTACGAGGATAAATAATGTCACAATTGACTTCCTGCGGATTAAAGGCTGTGCTGTCACGCCTTGGTCTTAGTATTTTGTGTTTTCTTTATTTATTTGGTCAGGCCAGGGTGTGACATGGGTTTATTTTGTGGTGTGTTGTTGTATTGGGTTTTTAGTAGGTATTGGGATTGTGGCGATGTAGGGTTGTCTAGGAAAATCTATGGTTGCCTTGAGGCGGTTCTTAATCAGAGGCAGGTGATTATCGTTGTCTCTGATTGGGAACCATATTTAGGCAGCCATATTCTTTGAGTGTTTTCGTGGGTGATTGTTCCTGTCTCTGTGTTAGTTATTTTCACCAGATAGGCTGTATAGGTTTTTGTTTTTGTATTGTTCGTGTTTTTCCTTTATTAAAAGATGTATCGAACTAACCACGCTGCATTTTGGTCCGACTCTCCTTCGACGGAAGAAAGCCGTTACATGTGCGTGATCACGTAATACACATTAAATTAACTTTTGCGATTAAATTCTCATGTATATAAAAAAAAATACATAAAAGGCTGGGTCCACACAAACTGCATTTTCAACTCTACTGATGGTTTTGTCCCCCAAAAATGGTCTTATGCCAACTCTGGTATTGGTATGTGTGCTCTAGTCAACAGATTGCATATACAGTGCGGATAGGCCTATAGCCTACATGATGAGATTATTATGGACAAGGAGAGATTATTTGTATTTATCAAACGGCAGCCAAGCATCAATCATCATGTCACCAGAACAAGACCCTCAATATTTATTGGAAAGGAGTATCAAGTGCATCACCTTGCACTTTCACCACCCTGTGAAGTTCATCATTACTTATTTAATCTGTAGCCTAATAAAGGCCTGATGGAAACAGCACATTTGTGACGTGTTTCAGGAAACTAGGTGTGTGTTGTGCGTCACTAATTCACAGAAGAGGCATTTGAACGTAAACTTGATTTTTTTCACATACTGGTCCGTATGTGTAGGTAATCCTTTCTAATGCGAATTTTGAAAGATATCACGTAGTAGAACTGCAAAAGTGTTGATCTCCACTTTCTGGTGGACCGAGTTTTGAAATCATTGGAATGTCCAGTAGGAATTTGATTGATTTGTTTGATTGCAAATATGCAGAGGGAGTCGAAAAGAGAACAAACAGAAGGCTGTTGAAAAAACCTGTCTCTGGATTACATCTTCAAACTAAGGGCAACCATGGCATCTGTGACAGAGAGGGAGAAGTGTCCATCCATGTATACGGGTAAGATAGTCTAGCTAGCTACATTTTCAAAAATGATAAGTTTCTAATTTTGTCAGAAAGTCGTTTTAGTTTCTAGTTAAAGCATACTGTTAGCTAGCTAACATTCATTGGCTGGCTCGCTAGCTACCGTTACGTGTACCGAATGATCTGTGTAGTATTATTATTTGTATCTCTGTACCATTTGCATTGCTTGTTATAGCCTAATGTTAGCTAGCTAGCAGATTCATGCAGTAGTAGAATGCCCTGCTTTAATTTTTTTTTTTACCTTTATTTAATTAGACAAGTCAGTTAAGAACAAATTCTTATTTTCATTGACGGCCTAGGAACAGTGGGTTAACTGCCTGTTCAGGGGCAGAACGACAGATTTGTACCTTGTCAGCTCGGGGGTTTGAATTTGCAACCTTCCGGTTACTAGTCCAACGCTCTAACCACTAGGCTACCCTGCCGCCCACACTCACTACTGTAAGCAATTTTGGCTCGCCATTAAATTGGAAATAATGATCTTGTTGTGAGTTTATTTTCCTGTAATAATGAAGGCAAATGAGCTAAAGTGAAGATGTATTCAGCTACAGTTGAAGTCGGAAGTTTACATACACTTAGGTTGGAGTCATTAAAACTTGTTTTTCAACCACTCCACAAATTTCTTGTGAACAAACTATAGTTTTGGCAAGTCGGTTAGGACATCTACTTGGTGCATGACACAAGTAATTTTTCCAACAATTGTTTACATGGGGCCACAGTGTCTCCTGACCCCTCCTGTCTCAGCCTCCAGTATTTATGCTGCAGTAGTTTGTGTCGGGGGGCTAGGGTCAGTTTGTTATATCTGGAGTACTTCTCCTGTCCTATTCGGTGTCCTGTGTGAATCTAAGTGTGCGTTCTCTAATTCTCTCCTTCTCTCTTTCTTTCTCTCTCTCGGAGGACCTGAGCCCTAGGACCATGCCCCAGGACTATCTGACATTATGACTCCTTGCTGTCCCCAGTCCACCTGGCCATGCTGCTGTTCCAGTTTCAACTGACCTGAGCCCTAGGACCATGTCCCAGGACTACCTGACATGATGACTCCTTGCTGTCCCCAGTCCACCTGGCCATGCTGCTGCTCCAGTTTCAACTGTTCTGCCTTACTATTATTCGACCATGCTGGTCATTTATGAACATTTGAACATCTTGGCCATGTTCTGTTATAATCTCCACCCGGCACAGCCAGAAGAGGACTGGCCACCCCACATAGCCTGGTTCCTCTCTAGGTTTCTTCCTAGGTTTTGGCCTTTCTAGGGAGTTTTTCCTAGCCACCGTGCTTCTACACCTGCATTGCTTGCTGTTTGGGGTTTTAGGCTGGGTTTCTGTACAGCACTTTGAGATATCAGCTGATGTACGAAGGGCTATATAAATACATTTGATTTGATTTGATTTCCAGACAGATTATTTCACTTATAATTCACTGTATCACAATTCCAATGGGTCAGAAGTTTACAGACACTAAGTTGACTGTGCCTTTAAACAGCTTGGAAAATTCCAGAAAATTATATCATGGCTTTAGAAGCTTCTGATAGGCTAATTGACATAATTTGATTCAATTGGAGGTGTACCTGTGGATGTATTTCAAGGCCTACCTTCATACTCAGTGCCTCTTTGCTTGACATCATGGGAAAATTAAAAGAAATCAGCCAAGACCTCAGAAAAAAATGTAGACCTCCACAAGTCTGGTTCATCCTTGGGAGCAATTTCCAAACGCCTGAAGGTACCATGTTCATCTGTACAAACAATAGTACGCAAGTATAAACACCATGGGACCACACAGCCGTCATACCACTCAGGAAGGAGATGCATCCTGTCTCCTAGAGATAAAAGTACCTTGGTGCGAAGAGTGAAAATCAATCCCAGAACAAAAGCAAAGTACCGTGTGAAGATGCTGGAGGAAACAGGTACACAAGTATCTATATCCACAGTAAAATGAGTCCTATACGAGTCCCATAACCCGAAAGGCCGCTCAGCAAGGAAGAAGCCACTGCTTAAAAACAGCCATAAAAATGCCAGACTACAGTTTGCAACTGCACATGGGGACAAAGATCATACTTTTTGGAGAAATGTCCTCTGGTCTGATGAATCAAAAATAAAACTGTTTGGCCATAATGACCATCGTTTGGAGGAAAAAGGGGGAGGCTTGCAAGGCGAAGAACAGCATCCCAACCGTGAAGCACGGGGGTGGCAGCATCATGTTGTGGGGGTGCTTTGCTACAGGAGGGACTGGTGCACTTCACAAAATAGATGGCATCATGAGGGAGGAAACTATGTGGATATATTGAAGCAACATCTCAAGACATCAGTCAGGAAGTTAAAGCTTGGTCACAAATGTGTCTTCCAAATGGACAATGACACCAAGCATACTTCCAAAGTTGTGGCAAAATGGCTTAAGGACAACAACGTCAAGCTATTGGAGTGGCCATCACAAAGCCCTGACCTCAATCCCATAGAACATTTGTGGGCAGAAATGAAAAAGTGTGTGCGAGCAAGGAGGCCTACAAACCTGACTCAGTTACACCAGCTCTGTCAAGAGGAACGGGCCAAAATTCCCCCAACTTATTGTGGGAAGCTTGTGGAAGGCTACCCAAAACGTTTGAGCAAAGTTAAACAATTTAAAGGCAATGCTACCAAATACTAATTGAGCGTATGTAAACTTCTGACCCACTGGGAATGTGATGAAAGAAATAAAAGCTTAAATAAATCATTCTCTCTACTATTATTCTGACTTTTCACATTCTTAAAATAAAGTGGTGATCCCAACTGACCTAAAACAGGGAATATTTACTCGGATTAAATGTCAGGAATGGTGAAAAACTGAGTTTAAATGTTTTGGGCTAAAGTGTATGTAAACTTCCGACATCAACTGTATATGATATGGTCAGTATTTGAAATTGCTAGCCAGCGAACTTAACATTAGCTAACTAACAAGCTAGAAACAAATCAAAAGATTGTTTAGAAAGTTGCTTTTAGTTGCCTAGTTTGCTAGATTGACATATACTAAATTCATTTTTAAACGGGTGGATTTATTGGTGTTAAATTACACAAGTTATGCTATTTTGGACCACCAGGCTGCTGTTGTCATGCAGCCTGTAGTTTGTGTTTATACTTTTTCATAACGACATTGACAAGTGTGATGTCGGATGACAATAGAATGTTCATGATGTCACTGCGACAACTGTTGATAGATGTAGTATAAACCAGCCTTTAGTCTTGAAATCTTTGGTTGTTTTGTACATGGCCTCACATGAGAATCCTTAAAGAGATGGGTGGGGCTAAGGCTTAAGTGTGTGAACGATGCTGAATAGGTGTAGACAAAGAAGAGCTCTCCGGTAGGTTTACCAAAACATTCAAGTCCCTACTTTTATCCAATGTAAAAATCCACAATTTCAAATTTTGCTACATATGACCAAATAAAGCCGGTCGGTCACATTTGTCAGGAAACTTTCCAAATGTCGACAAAACAAAATACACTAGACAAGTTGGATGTTTTTGTGTCTGCAACAAGTGCGCTGAGAGTCAGAAGCAAGTACAGGGAGTGCGTATTATAATAAATAAACAAAACAAAGACGAAACACAAACAATGCACCGACATGAAACAGAGTGACTAACACCCGAGGAAAGAACCAAGGGGAGTGACAGTTATAGGGAAGATAATCAAGGAGGTGATGGAGTCCAGGTGAGTGTCATGAGGAGCTGGTGCGCTTGACGATGGTGACAGGTGTGCGGGATAATCAGCAGCCTGATGACCTAGAGGCCCGAGAGGGAGTATACGTGACAGTGTCAGTAAAATGAATTACGCGATAAATGGCGGTGGACTCAAAGTAAACTTGGAGTTATGTGATGACATGTCCTATGATCATCTCACTAGGACTTGGGAAAGCATGCAGTTTATTAGGCTACAGGGTAGTGAAAGTGCAAGGTGATGAGCTTGATGCTCTTTGATGAGCTTGGAAATCAGAACGTCTGTCGGGGACCTATATGAGGTGTTATTGCATAACACCATTGGTGCAAACTATCTACACCTCCTTGTGTTAAAAATACTGTAGGAGGTGTTATTGCATAACCCTGAAAGTAGTAATTCCCTAACACTAACAAACTGTCATAGTGTCAGCACTAAGCATAGTGTTAATTTAAAGCTCAAAAGTGTGGACCCATATAGACTCTGGCCCGGTGTCAAATTTAAAAGGTCCTTAACAGTCATTATGATTCCCATGTAAAATAGCCTTATGTCTTGACTAAAATATCACCCATAATATTTGGGATAGAAATGCAAAATATTTGAGAAAAAGTACTTTTAGTTAAGACAAGGAAATATTAAACAAGGAAATAGCACTGTTTGTCCATTTTGAGATGTCGTAGCTAGTATACACTTCCTCAAAATAGTCAGAATGAATCTAAGATAACTCAAGAAAACTGTCATTAATGTTGATGTTTATTGCCAAGGAGATCTTAGTGACACAATTTGACATCTAACTAAGATGTTTGGTGCAGTATTTGTCAATTCAAAAATGTGCATGAAAATGAGTCGTCTCTCGTTGAATGACAACAAAGACTTGATTGAAGAATCCCGACTGTTGACCCATCAACAACGAATGGGAGTAGACTTCGGCTACCGACATCTGCTTGCCTCAATATTTTTATGGGTGTAGCCGAACAGTCGAAAAAAACCTTACTGAAGTCCAAAGCGTACAAAGACGTCACAAAATGTCAACTTTAACCAAACAGTTTCTGCTGGGAAGCATGCAGACGCCTTTAGGGTGATGTCACCCGATCCCCTTAATAATCCCACCTCCTGAATCCAAGTGTTCGAAAATGGGGAAGGGGACAAATAACTGTATGATCATACTTGATCAATGTAGAAGCAACTTTCATTTGTCATACTTTGGTCATGATACTTTCATCTGGTTTCATTCGAATATCATCAAATTTAATGAAAAACATGATATTGACTGTTCATGATCTTTAAGAGGTTAAGTACAACCAAATAAAATGACCTTTTACGTAGGAACATGTGGAAATAAAGACTATATTATTGCAATAACCTTAACCCTTGTCAAGAGACACCAACCTGTTTGTGAAATGGTTAAAAACACCAAGTGAGATGTTATTGCATAACACTGAAAGTGTTCATTCCCTAACACTGACAAAGTGTAACAGCATCAGCACCAAGTGCAGTGTTCATTTAAATTTCATGAAATTGGATGATATTTGGATGATATTTGGAAGCAGATCAAAGTATGATGACCAATGTATGACAAATTATTGTTGCTTCTACATTAATAAAGTTGGATGATATCGTTACTGGTCCCCTCCCCCATGTCAAACACTTGGATTCAGGAGGCGGGATTATTAAGCAGATAGGTTGACGTCACCCTAACTCATTTTAATACACCAATGGTAACATGGTATTCTCTTACCTAAATTAAAAAATATTACCACCTTGTAACCGACATCGTAAAATGTGTGTTTGCTGTGAGGCGTGGTTTATATAGTTAAATAGCTACTGTACTGGTGTCAGAATTTGACTGTAGGGTGTCTGTAAATATAATTACAAGTTTACACTATTTATCCATGGCAAAGATACTTATACTGTAGGTCTCCCCTTTCATCTGAGTGTGGAATTTGAGTCTGGAGTCTGAGTCTGGAGCTTGTTACTGGCTAGCTAGGTTTTCATGGAACAAAAGAGGGGGAAGGGTTGTTCAAAACTCAGTACGTTTCTCTACCCACAAATAATTATGGGTGATATTTTAGTCACTCAAATGTGTTAAATGTTACACTGTCAGTGTTGATTTAACACTGGAGAATTTGCTGTGTGGATTTAGCACTTCACAATGGCATAAACTGCTCAGTGAGTCAGACTTAGCCCAGCTAACATGCTTCCTTTATCCCCTTACCCACTTGGGCTTATTTAACTATAGCCCTGAGCCCGTTGTCCAGCACTGCCCAGCGCTCATTCTGATTGAGCTCGTTCCTCTGGACAGGGTTGGGATGAACCTCAGACGACCTCACTCAGCTGGAAACAGACTGGCACATACTGACATAATGGGTAGCCTACCTTATCTGACCCCTTGAATCAGAGACACAGAGGAATCTTTGTAGACCTTTACGTAGATTGCTGTAGACAATGGAGAAACGGAAGTGGATATAATGAAAAAAAGGTAACAGAGGGTACATAGAGAGGTATAGAGAAGCATTCTCTTCTTTCTAGCTTTTTTTCTCTCATTTTCTGTCTCTACATCTGACACAAATGCTTTCCCTTTGCTAATTTCATCAATAAAGAGACAATAGGCTAAATTCGTTTTTATGACAGCATGTGAGGGCGGATGTAAGATGCCAGTTTGTGTGTAAGATACGACAGGTCTAATTTTGGCTAACACCTACCATGTGGTTATTCCTCATTAACTTCAAACACATATGGCACATTTGAAAACAACATTTCCGTATTTCACACACACATACACATGCACGCACACGCACGCACGCCAACTGATAGTGTTCGAGAAAGATTGGATTTTATCAGGACAGACCAGTTAATCAAGCTAATGAGAGGGAAGGTAAACAGAAACGCTGCCAACCAGAGAAGGACAGAGAGAGGGAGAGAGAGATAAAGAAACATTTGGTCACATTGAATATAGAAAAGGTTTACAAGTATGTTTTGTCTTAACCAAAGCAAAGTTATCTCTGTCTCACAGTCTTAAATAAAGATTGAAATCAACAAGTGTAACATTTTTGTAATGTGTGCACATTTCAATGGAATTCTATGAAGCTTTTATCTATTTTCACTGGAGGTGGTCTTTAAATACCCCTCCCCTATTACTGTATTCTTCAATGTATCCTGAACGGTCTCCAGGGAATTATAGAAGGCACACTTATCAATAATATGGATTTATCACCCTAAAGCTAATTCTGATTTTCCATAATCACCTGGGATGAATGAAGGTAAAAGAACATTCAATATTCCACCTCACCATGGGAATACCATTAGTCTAGTAGGCTAGCCACTGTAGCACAAAACAACAATATCAACAATAACACAACCTAATCTAAGGGGCATACAAAAATGGTTTCTATTCTACTCTACAGGGACCCTGTGCAATATCCTGAACCCATATAAAATATTCAATTAGTTCTTGCTTGTAGGTTGAACTTTTTGTAAATCATACAACCTACCCACTCCACTCTACTCCCCTAAATTCTCATATAAGGCCCTGGGGAGGGGCAGTCCCAGAGATGTATTGGCTTTAATCAACAGCTTGGCTTTAATCAACACTGTGGCGATGATGAATGCAATTCATATTTACCGAAAAAGGGAAATTGCCCATAGAAAGGGACAACCGTCCTAAAACAAAAGCTTTTGCGGGCTACTTTTGAGAAAGTCTTGTTCATTAGCTGCAAAGCCTAGAGCTCTAGCACACAAGGCTATAGGAGTAGGGCATCAAATGCTCAGGCTGCTGCACAAACTAGGGAGGCTCTAGTCTAGAGCACCTGTTTAAATTGTGTTTGAGAGCATTTTTAAACTATCTAAATGGTTAAATGAGTGAGAAATATATGTTATTGTTGCAACAGTTTGTGAGTGGGCAACATATACTATCATCTGAAATTAACATAATATATTTTGCCATATTAAATGATTGTATGTTGCGCTAATTTGCCTAATGTGGACAGTTGGTGCTACTTACTACCTTATACAAATGAGCATTTTCCCCCCACAAAATTGAGTGGAATCACACATCCTTTTAACCTCAGATTGGTAATGTCACGATGACACACTGTAAAATGGATTGTTTAAAACAGATCAATATCTTTGGTTTGGTTGATTTTGTTACGCGCTGGGATGTGCAGGATTTAGGATGCAGAGTTAATGAAAATCCCGCCTATCTCCCGCTAATTTCATATACTGAAATATATCTAATATTTAATGAGTAACGTTTAATAGTGAGCAAACGGTTTTTAAATACCTAATAAATGCATTATAAATGGTTTATTATGTACCCTTAAAATAAGGATGTTGCTGGGCCCAGTAAGGTATTGTGGTCCCCTGGTCTTCTGGTCCCTGTGATGCTAGAGAACATAATCTCATGTGAAATGAATGTTCATAAATGTGGCAACTTTGGGATGCAACATTTCAACATGTGATACCGTGACAACATTTGAACACATGTGAAAGCCCAGGTGTCAAATGTAATATCAAATATTTTACAGATGGTCCCCTGCAGGTTTTGTCTAGTTCCCACTTTGTTCTAGCGACATCCCAAAGACGTTTTTAGGATGTTCTTAGAAAGTTGTGTCATGGTCCCCTTGAGGTTTTCTTCTAGTTGAGGTGAAACTACTGAATTTGTACAGCTAAATGCAGGTGTTAATGTTGGCAATATTTTGACTGTAAGTTATTGCAACTTTTATAATAATTTACAGACAAGTAGTTTCCAGTTAAGAAATAACAAATTTACAGCAACAAGTCACCATTAAGTTACAGGAAAATGCACAATTAACACTTCACATTGCAGCTCATTACTGACACGTTCTCTTACAACATTTGAAAAACAGACAGTGCCAAAGGAGGGGCTCTATGTACATCGGCATAACCATCAAACACTTCAACTGTTACATTTACATTTACATTTAAGTCATTTAGCAGACGCTCTTATCCAGAGCGACTTACAAATCTTTTAAGGGGGGAGGGGGGGTGAGAAGGATTACTTTATCATATCCTAGGTATTCCTTAAAGAGGTGGGGTTTCAGGTGTCTCCGGAAGGTGGTGATTGACTCCGCTGTCCTGGCGTCGTGAGGGAGTTTGTTCCACCATTGGGGGGCCAGAGCAGCGAACAGTTTTGACTGGGCTGAGCAGGAACTGTACTTCCTCAGTGGTAGGGAGGCGAGCAGGCCAGAGGTGGATGAACGCAGTGCCCTTGTTTGGGTGTAGGGCCTGATCAGAGCCTGGAGGTACTGAGGTGCCGTTCCCCTCACAGCTCCGTAGGCAAGCACCATGGTCTTGTAGCGGATGCGAGCTTCAACTGGAAGCCAGTGGAGAGAGCGGAGGAGCGGGGTGAAGTGAGAGAACTTGGGAAGGTTGAACACCAGCCGGGCTGCGGCGTTCTGGATGAGTTGTAGGGGTTTAATGGCACAGGCAGGGAGCCCAGCCAACAGCGAGTTGCAGTAATCCAGACGGGAGATGACAAGTGCCTGGATTAGGACCTGCGCCGCTTCCTGTGTGAGGCAGGGTCGTACTCTGCGGATGTTGTAGAGCATGAACCTACAGGAACGGGCCACCGCCTTGATGTTACAACACTTCCACTGAGAGATTGCACAAATGGCATGCCCCCAAACATTTTAATGAGCCCCACCAGTACATTATCCCCACCTAACAAAGCGCATTGATGATTGTACTTTATTTTCAAAGTATTGGGGAGAAAAATGTCCCATTGTACAGTGCATCTACAAGGTACCGGACTGTACCATGTGAGTTCATATGTGTACATGTGAAGTGTACCTTTGACCTTGTTGTACCCCAGGTAACAACACTGTACCCTAACCATACACTTATAGTATAGTATAGTATAGTATGAATAAGTATGAACCTGGTGGCACTGCAGAAACATTGATGCAGTCCCAACCAAGAGGTTGCAAGTTTTACGCCGGTTTTACGTTGATTTACATTTACATTACATTTAAGTCATTTAGCAGACGCTCTTATCCAGAGCGACTTACAAATTGGTGCATTCACCTTATGACATCCAGTGGAACAGTAGTGCATCTAAATCTTTTAGGGGGTGAGAGGGATTACTTTATCCTATCCTAGGTATTCCTTAAAGAGGTGGGGTTTCAGGTGTCTCCGGAAGGTGGTGATTGACTCCGCTGTCCTGGCGTCGTGAGGGAGTTTGTTCCACCATTGGGGGGCCAGAGCAGCGAACAGTTTTGACTGGGCTGAGCGGGAACTGTACTTCCTCAGTGGTAGGGAGGCGAGCAGGCCAGAGGTGGATGAACGCAGTGCCCTTGTTTGGGTGTAGGGCCTGATCAGAGCCTGGAGGTACTGAGGTGCCGTTCCCCTCACAGCTCCGTAGGCAAGCACCATGGTCTTGTAGCGGATGTTAGGTTGGTGGTGATAACTGGATTTTTAAAAACTTGATTATGGGCAGCTTCAGGCAAAGTGCACAAATGCATTCTTGCCATTAAGTCTGTGGCCATATGTCTTTCACGCTCACAGATCTGGTGGTGTAGCTGCACTGTAGTAGGACATTCCAAGTGTGAGTGAGTCCCAAGTGTGGTCACAGTATGAAATGTTACAAGCTTTTTTTGTATACTAATTGAAATAGTAATACAGCAGCATAGTGTCATTTTATAGAAATAAAACCTTCATGTTGCTGTATATATTTACAAATGTTTTCTCTGCTACTTTAGGCAAACGGCAAAAATATATTCTTGCCAATCTCCATTGTGTCCACAGACCTGGTAGCACAGCAGGAACTTCCGTTAGCTAGCAGCCAACAGCTTGTGAGTTTGAGTCCCAAATAATCAGCATACAGCATCATACCCCCTTTTGTTGCCAGTAACCTACAGGATGCTTGCTGCCACTAGCAATCTTGCCATCAATCAAATTGTATTTGTCACATCCTCCGAATACAACAGGTGTAGTAGACCTTTCTGTGAAATGCTTACTTACAAGCCCTTAACCAACAATACAGTTCAAGAAAGATTTACAAAAATATTTACTAAATGAACGAAGGCAAATATAGTAAAAGAAAAAGAAAAAGAAACACAATAAAAATAAGGAGGCTATATACAAGGTGTACCGGTACTGAGTCAATGTGCGGGGGTACAGGTTAGTTGAGTTATTTTGTACATGTAGGTAGGGGTAAAGTGACTATGCATAGATAATAAACAGCGAGTAGCAGCAGTGTAAAAACAAAGGGGGGTGGGCATGTCAATGTAAAAAGTCCAGGTGGCCTTTTGATTCATTGTTCAGCAGTCTTATGGCTTGGGGGTAGAAGCTGTTAAGGAGCCGTTTGGTCCTAGACTTGGAACTCCGGTGCCGCTTGCCATGCGGTAGCAGAGAACAGTCTATGACTTGGGTGACTGGAGTCTCTGATCATTTTTGGGGCCTTCCTCTGACACGCCTAGTATAGAGGTCCTGGATGGTAGGAAGCTTGGCCCCAGTGATGTACTGGGCTGTACGCACTAACCTCTGTAGCACCTTACGTTCAGATGCCGAGCAGTTGCCATACCACGCCATGATTCCACCTGGTCAGGATGCTCTTTTCAGTCTTTTCAGTCTCCTGAGTGGGGAAAGGTGTTGTTGTGCCCTCTTCACGACTGTCTTGGTGTGTTTGGACCATGATAGTTTATTGGTGATGTGGACACCAAGGAACTTGAAACTATCGACCCGCTCCACTACAGCCCCGTCAATGTTAATGGAGACCTGTTCGGCTCGCCTTTTCTTGTAGTCCACGATCAGCTCCTTTGTCTTGCTCACGTTGAGGGAGAGGTTGTTGTCCTGGCACCACACTGCCAGGTCTCTCACCTCCTTCCTATAGGCTGTCTCATCGTTGTCGGTGGTCAAATCAAATCAAATCAAAGTGTATTTGTCACGGGCACCGAATACAACAGGTGTAGACCTTACAGTGAAATACTTACTTACAGGCTCTAACCAATAGTGCAAAAAAAAATATTAGGTGAACAATAGGTAAGTAAAGAAATAAAAACAACAGTAAAAAGACAGTGAAAAATAACAGTAGAGAGGCTATATATATGGTAGCGAGGCTATAAAAGTAGCGAGGCTACATACAGACACCGGTTAGACGGGCTGATTGAGGTAGTATGTACATGTAGATATAGTTAAAGTGACTATGCATATATGATGAACAGAGAGTAGCAGTAGTGTAAAAGAGGGGTTGGCGGGTGGTGGGTGGCCGGTCACAATTCAGATAGCCCGGTTAGCCAATGTGCGGGAGCACTGGTTGGTCGGGCCAATGGAGGTAGTATGTACATGAATGTATAGTTAAAGTGACTATGCATATATGATAAACAGTGAGTAGCAGCAGCGTAAAAGAGGGGTTGGGGGGAGCACACAGTGCAAATAGTCCGGGTAGCCATTTGATTACCTGTTCATGAGTCTTATGGCTTGGGGGTAAAAATAGTTGAGAAGCCTTTTTGTCCTAGACTTGGCACTCCGGTACCGCTTGCCATGCGGTAGTAGAGAGAACAGTCTATGACTGGGGTGGCTGGGGTCTTTGACAATTGCCGTACCAGGCAGCGATGCAACCAGTGTTGCTCTCGATGTTGCAGCTGTAGAACCTTTTTAGGATCTCAGGACCCATGCCACATCTTTTTAGTTTCCTGAGGGGAATAGGCTTTGTTGTGCTCTCTTCACGACTGTCATGGTGTGTTTGGACCATTCTAGTTTGTTGGTGATGTGGACACCAAGGAACTTGAAGCTCTCAACCTGCTCCACTACAGCCCCATCGAAGACAATGGGGGCGTGCTCGGTCCTCCTTTTCCTGTAGTCCATAATCGTCTCCTTAGTTTTGGTTACGTTGAGGAATAGGTTGTTATTCTGGCACCACCCGGTCAGGTCTCTGACCTCCTCCCCATAGGTAGGCTGTCTTGTCGTTGTCGAAAAACTTAATGATGGTGTTGGAGTCGTGCCTGGCCATGCAGTCGTGGATGAACAGGGAGAACAGGAGGGGACTGAGCATGCACCCCTGGGGAGCTCCAGTGTTGAGATTCAGTGTTGCTACCTACCCTCACCACCTGAGGGCAGCCCGTCAGGAAGTCCAGGATCCAGTTGCAGAGGGAGGTGTTTAGTCCCAGGATCCTTAGCTATAGTGATGAGCTTTGAGGGTACTATGGTGTTAAACGCTGAGCTGTAGTCAATGAATAGAATTCTCAAATAGGTGTTCCTTTTGTCCAGGTGGTAAAGGGCAGTGTGGAGTGCAATAGAGATTGCATCATCTGTGGATCTGTTGGGGCGGTATGCAAATTGGAGTGGGTCTAGGGTTTCTGGGATAATGGTGTTGATGTGAGCCATTACCAGCCTTTCAAAGCATTTCATGACTACGGGCGTGAGTGCTACGGGTCTGTAGTCATTTAGGCAGGTTGCCTTCATGTTCTTGGGCACAGGGACTATGGTGGTCTGCTTGAAACATGTCGGTATTAGACTCAATCAGGGACATGTTGAAAATGTCAGTGGTCACCTGCCAGTTGGTCAGCACATGCCCGGAGCACACGTCTTGGTAATCAGTCTGGCCCCGCAGCCTTGTGAATGTTGACCTGTTTAAAGGTCTTACTCACATCGGCTATGGAGAGCGGGATCACACAATCGTCCGGAACAGCTGATGCTCTCATGTATGCCTCAGTGTTGATTGCCTCGAAGCGAGCATAGAAGTGATTTAGCTCGTCTGGTAGGCTTGTGTCACTGGGCAGCTCGCGGCTGTGCTTCCCTTTGTAGTCTGTAATAGTTTGCAAGCCCTGCTACATAAGACGAGCGTCGGAGCCGTGTAGTATGATTCAATCCTTGTCCTGTATTGATGCTTTGCCTGTTTGATGGTTTGTTGCAGGGCATAGCAAGATTTCTTATAAGCTTCCGAGTTAGAGTCCCGCAGCGGCAGCTCTACCCTTTAGCTCAGTGTGAATGTTGCCTGGAATCCATGGCTTCTGGTTGGGGTATGTATGTACAGTCACTGTGGGGACGACGTCCTCAATACACTTATTGATAAAGCCAGTGACTGATGTGGTGAACTCCTCAATGCCATCAGAAGAATCCCGGAACATGTTCCAGTCTGTGATAGCAAAATAGACCTGTAGTTTAGCATCTGCTTCATCTGACCACTTTTTTTATGGACCGAGTCACTGGTGCTTTAATTTTTGCTTGTAAGCAGGACTCAGGAGGATAGAGTTGTGGTCGGATTTACCAAATGGAGGGAGAAGGAGAGCTTTGTACGTGTCTCTGTGTGTGGAGTACAGGTGATCTAGAATTTTTTCCCCTCTGGTTGCAGATGTAACATGTTGATAGAAATGAGGTAGAACTGGGTAGAACTGATTTAAGTTTCCCTGTATTAAAGTCTCCGGCCACTAGGAGCGCCGCCTCTGGGTGAGTGGTTTCCTGCTTATTTCCTTATACAGCTGACTGAGTGCAGTCTTAGTGCCAGCATCTGTCTGTGGTGGTAAATAAACAGCCATGAAAAGTATAGCTGAAAACTCTCTAGGCAAGTAGTGTGGCCTGCAATTTATCACAATGTACTCTACTTCAGGCGAGCAAAATCTAGAGACTTCCTTAGATTCCGTGCACCAGCTGTTGTTTACAAATATGCACAGACCCCCCCGTCTTACCAGAGTGTGTTGTTCTATCTTTCCTGTGCAGAGTATTTCCCGCTAGCTGAATATCCATGTCGTCATTCAGCCACCATTCCGTGAAACATAGGATATTACAGTTTTTGGTGTCCCGTTCAGGGCTACCACTGTTGTGTCATCAGCAAACTTAATAATGATGGTGTTGGAGTTGTGTTTGGCCATGAAGTCGTGAGGGAACAGGGAGTACAGGAGGGGACTGAGCACGCACCCCTGCATTCACTTACTTATCTGTTGACAACATGCACATCACTTGCTGATTGGCAGCATACTGTAACAGTGGCAGCCTATCAGAAGATTACAGGTGTGGCTTATTCCAGGCTTTTAGCTAGCTCTTGTTGGTCTCCCATAGAAGGGAATGTAATCCCAGTTGATGTGCTCTGTTCATAAACTTTGACCTCTTGAAGCTAGGGGGCACAAATAACGTTCCCAAAGGGGGAAGGGGGCAAAAATAACGTTCCCAAAGTAAACGGCCTATTTCTCAGGACCAGATGCTAGAATATGCATATAATTGACAGATTAGGATAGAAAACACTCTAAAGTTTCCAAAACTGTCAAAAATATTGTCTGTGAGTATAACAGAACGGATATTGCAGGCGAAACCCTGAGTAAAATCAAACCAGGAGGTGGGTTCTATTTTGAAAACTCCATGTTCCATATCCTCCCATTGCTCCATTTAAAGGGATATCAACCAGATTCCTTTTCCTATCGCTTCCTCAACGTGTCAACAGTCTTCAGACATAGTTTCAGGCTTTTATTTTGAAGAATGAGCGTGAACGACCACATTGCGTAAGTGGATAGGTGGGGGCTCTCAGAGTGAATTGTGCGCAAAAGAGAAAGGCGGCCATTGTTACTCCCGGACCTAGTAAAAAGCCAACTGTCCCGGGTGATCTATTATCGAATAGATATTTGAAAACCACCCTGAGGATTGATTATAAAAAACGTCTGACATGTTTCTGTGGACATTATGGATATAATTTGGATTTTTTTTCTGCGTTGTCGTGACCGCTCTTTCCGGTGGATTCCTGGGCACAACGCACCAAACTAACAGAGGTATTTGGATATAAAAAATATCTTTATGGAACAAAAGGAACATTTGTTGTCTAACTGGGAGTCTCGTGAGTGAAAACATCCGAAGATCATCAAAGGTAAACGATTAATTTGATTGCTTTTCTGATTTTCGTGACCAAGTTACCTCATGCTAAGTGTACTTATTGTTTTGTCGAGCGATCGATAAACTTACACA
The DNA here is from genome assembly GCF_034236695.1 of Oncorhynchus nerka. Classification (NCBI taxonomy): domain Eukaryota; kingdom Metazoa; phylum Chordata; class Actinopteri; order Salmoniformes; family Salmonidae; genus Oncorhynchus; species Oncorhynchus nerka. The sequence goes on from NC_088396.1 coordinate 25,104,719, forward strand.
AACGCTTGTATTGCTTTCGCTGTAAAGCATCATTTCAAAATCTGAGACAACAGGTGGATTAACAAAAGGCTAAACTGTGTTTTGCAATATTGCACTTGTGATTTCATGAATATGAATATTTTCTAGTAATATTATTTGACTGTGGCGCTATGCTATTCAGCATTGTTGATGACAATTATCCTGGATCCGGTATGGGTGGTTCAGAGAGGTTAAGCTTGGACATTGTCAGTTCTGCAGTGTTGTTAAAGACTGAAGAAAGTGCATGTGATACCAAAGAACCTTAAGATATTTCATAGATAGTCCCCATGTCACACCCTGATCTGTTTCACCTGTCCTTGTGATTGTCTCTACCCCCTCCAGGTGTCGCTTATTTTCCCTGGTATATTTATCCCTGTGTTTCCTGTCTCTCTGTGCCATTTCGTCTTGTATGTTCAAGTCAACCAGCGTGTTTTTTCCCGTGCGCCTACTTTTCTATTCTCTTCTACTAGTCCTCCTGGTTTTGACCTTTGCCTATTTTCTGTTCTCCATTCCGTCCTGCCTGACCATTTTACCTGCCCTGACCTCAAGCCTGCCTGCCATTCTGTACCTCTGGAACTCTGAACTGGTTTTGACCTTTTGCCTGTCCACAACCATTATCTTGCCTACCCCTTTTGGATTGTTAATAAACATCTTGGACTCTAACCATCTCCCTCCTGTGTCTGCATCTTGTTCTTGCCTTGTGCCCTTATACCCAATGTAATTGTAATTCTCACTTTTGATGGATTAGCTGACTTGCCTAGTTAAATCAATTAAAATTAAACTTTTTTTTATATTAGAAAATGCACAGTAAGTCAATATAAACTCAAATATCAATCAAAAAGATAACTCATTCAAAATGTTAAATCAACAAGTCATCAAATTAAAACAAAACTAGGCGGATCACATCAAAATTGATAGAGGAAAATATGTTTGAAATGACTAATTATGTATACATTCCAATCAGAAACTGACTAGTCCAAATGCTATAATGTACTGTCCCTCTTGCTCCCTTTCACAATTGTATATAATGTAGTCAGGAAGTTTAGTAACAATGAAGGTCTGTTCTTTAAGTTCATTCAGTTGTACAAATCTCCAGGTGGTGGGAACGGGCCATCTCCAAAATGGTCGGGAATGTTGATTTATGCTGACTGGCCTTGACTTCGTGCTGATAACGCCGGAGGCTTGAGAATTAGAGGGGCCCTCTGTTTGTGAAACGGAACGTTTGGAAAACGCTGACGTCATTTTCAGTTTATAACCTGTGGTAATGTGTGTAAGCATTTAGTACTCTCTGGAATTAAACACTCTTTACCTGGCTTTTAAGACTGGTCTCGATCTACTTCATGCATAATTAATGAACTTACACCTCATTAATGAATAGAAACGAGTGTGAAATTGGTTTTGGCAATTAAAGCATAGAGTAATTTAGAATTTCTCTATCAATTTGGTCCTTCGAGAGCCGGATCTAAAAAATCCCCCTCTGTGCCTGTAGGTAGTACGCTGGAAAATCGTGCACGGACGAGTTTTGACTCGTTTTACTAAAGACCTGACCTCTGAATTGAGGTAAAAATTGAAACAGGCCTGCGTATTATCACAGAGGACAGAGAGGGTGACTAGATTCAAACGAACAATGCTTATCCCAGTCGGCAGCAGGTAAAGTAGCCTTTATTCTCGAATTTGGGAGGGATTATTTAGGATATTTATTGATTAAAATGTTATGAAGGAGTTGAATTTGATCAATAATAGGTGCTTGAATATTCCGAACAAATAAAATGGGTTTCTACCGGGGGTATTAACCAGGATATCGATAAAATGAAAGCAGGTCCGAAATTGACCTGAGGTAAAGCGCTACCAACAAATAAACTAGAGCTTAATACGGCCTGGTTTTGCAAGCCAAGGATTATTAAGGAGTGATATAGTACGCATTGGAGAATTAGGACGCTTGTTCCGCACAAATAGGATGGCCAATAATTCAATAAACATACCTAAATAAAGTTTTTACCTAATAGTCTATCTGTATATGGGAAGTAGTCTGACTGTGGAAAGTAGCAGATAGATTTGTTTAAAACAGGTGAGGATAAATTAGGCTTGGTGAGAAGGCAGGGTAATTCTAGGCGAACAGAATAAATGAACCTGTACAATGCTGAAAGAAATTAATATCAAAAGATAAGTGATTAGTCTAGAGTAGTGAGATTTGAGACATTTTACGTTGAAAGTGAAATTGGATGTCCGATCAAAAGTCTTCTATAGACGTGGTTCACAGGAGAAGTCAACTTAGTCTAGAGAAGTGAGATTTGAGACATTTTACGTTGAAAGTCCCAGAAGGAATATCCTATGGGTGAAATGTGATGTCCGATCAAAAGTCTTCTATAGATGTGGTTCACAGGAGAAGTCAACTTAGTCTAGAGTAATGAGATTCGAGACATTAACGTTGAAAGTCCCAGAAGGAATATCCTATGGGTGAAATGTGATGTCCGATCAAAAGTCTTCTATGGACGCGGTTCACAGGATGGAAAATACATACTGATTATTTTTAAATGAACGATGATTACTGTATACGGGTGAGTTAAATGTCAGATTGAACAATGTATCCAGCGGAAAGACGGAACAAGTGACCCCATAGATATAAAGGTCTTTATTTAGATTATGGGGAACAATTGAGTTGCTTTTCCGTTGGTCATTTTCAATCAACTCTACAGATTAAGCTATATTTGGGGCGATATTTTAGTTCAAAGTCCTAAAGCAGTGGTCACCAAACTACGGCCCGCGGGCCGGATACGGCCCGTCAGCACATTTGGCCCGGCCCTCTGAACAATACCAGAGACGCTATCGAATTTTTTTCCTATTTGGCCTCCAGAAAAAAAATCCTAGGCCCGGCCCTGTCAAAGAGAGAAAGGAATAATGGCGAAAAGGTTAGGTAAGAGAAAAATTGATTCAGAATGCAGGGTATTTAACCTGCAGTGGACAAACAATTTTTTTTTTGTTCAATGCAAAGAAAAGGCTGTTTGTCTCATCTGTCAAGAGACGGTGGCGGTATTCAAAGAATACTATCTTCGCCGACACTATGAATCCCGTCACAAAGACAAGTACGATAGCTTGCAAGGCCAAATACGAGCAGACAAACTCTCAAAGCTAAAAAGTGGACTACTATCTCAGCAGAATACATTTGTACGCCAAGCTCAGCTGAACCAGGCATCCGTTCGGGCCAGCTTTCGGGTTGCTAAACTGATAGCAAGAAGCGGTAAGCCTTTCACTGACGGAGAGTTTGTTAAGAAATGTATGGATGCTGTCGCGGAGGAGGTGTGTCCCGAGAAGAAAGATGCATTTAATGCCGTAAGTCTGTCGGCGAGTACAATCACCAGACGCGTTGAAGAAATCGGGAGTAATGTATATGCCCAGCTGCAGCAGAAGACGAAAGAATTTGACTTTTTTTCATTAGCATTGGATGAGAGCACGGACGTGCAAGACACAGCGCAACTGCTCATTTTTATTCGTGGAGTTAGCGCAAACTTTGAGATATGCGAGGAGCTGGCAGCCCTCCAAAGTCTCAAAGGGACTACAACGGGAGAGGATATTTTTGACAAAGTGTGCCGTTCCAAGAATTCCTGTCTGAACTGGAGTCTACGCACGGAGATGTGCTGTACTACACAGAGGTCCGATGGCTGAGCCGGGGCAGAGTTTTGAGGCGTTTTTACTCGCATTTTTAACAGACGTGACAGAAATACTTAACAGCCTTAACTTGCAGCTACAAGGCGAGGGGAAACTCATTTGCGACATGTATTCACACATAAAAGCATTTGAGGTGAAATTAGCGCTGCTTTTGGAACAAGTGAAAAAGCGCAACCCAGCGGTCCCGTTCCCAGCTGAAAAGTGCGTGGAAGCACTGGAAATGCTGAAGGCGGAGTTCGGTGTGCGATTCAGTGAACTACATGTTCATGCAAAAGAAATCCGTCTTTTTCAGAACCCCTTTGTTGCCGACATTGATGAAGCCCAGCCTTCATATCAGTTTGAGTTGGCTGAGTTACAGAACTGTGATGTTCTGAAAGACGCATTCAAGCCCAACAGTCTCATTGACTTCTATGCCGCCCTCCCAAACGACACATATCCAAACATCAAAAAACACGCAATGAAAATGTCCACAGTTTTTGGCAGCACGTATATCTGCGAGAAAACCTTTTCTCGCATGAAACTGCTGAAAACCCTGATGAGATCAAGATTGACAGATGAACATTTGCATCAGTGCTTGAGACTGGCTGTAACTAGAATGGAACCTGATATTCAACTTCTCACCAGCCAGATGCAGGCCCACAGTTCACACTGATGAACATACATAGGTAAGCTCACTTTTCTGACTTGAATGAGTCATTCTGAGCATAAACAAATATAATCATAATAAAATCTACTGGGATAAAATCCATCTTTACAACCATACTGGTAGTGAAATGTATTGTGCTGTGTAGGTGCTGTATCACTTAGTTCAGTTTCTCAACCTGCTTCTTTTGTGGTTTTCACAGGAAGTTGATGAGAGAGAGCTGCAAACAGCGGTGTCTACAAGCCTACTGGAACCTACAAAAGGATTATAAGGAAGGAACACAAGAACTTTAAGAGACTGCTCATATGTGTCAGAGATATTCTGCTCTGACAACTGAGCTGAACTTTTATCTGTTAAGATTGTGCATGGCACGACAGAAAGTTAATGTTCCATGGCTTTTTTTTCTATGAAGAACCCAGAGAGAGTTATTTAGTTATTATTTATTTCCTGTTTTTTCTGTGAAGAACTCAGAGAGGGTTATTTAGTTATTATTTATTTCATTAATAGTGTTATTATTTGTTTCCTGACTTTTTTTCTGTAAAGAACCTGGAAAGGGTTATTTGGTTATGTGTGGCTTTCTGGAAAACAATACATTTTTTAAGCTCCCCTACGATCGTCACACTTTTTCTGTTACAAACTGACACCGGCCCCCCATCAGGGGGGAAAAGTTATGTGGCCCTCACAGGAAAAAGTTTGGGGACCCCTGTCCTAGACCCACTTCAATTTGCTTACCGCCCCAATATCTCCACAGACGATGCAATCGCCATCACATTTCACATTGCCCTATCACATCTAGACAAGAGGAACACCTATGAAAGAATGCTGATCATTGACTATAGCTCAGCATTCAACACCATAGTACCCTCCAAGCTCATCATTAAGCTCGAGGCCCTGGGTCTGATCCCCGCCCTGTGCAACTGGGACCTGGAGTTCCTGTCGGGCTGGCTCCAGGTGGTGAAGGTAGAAAACAACACCTCCACTTCACTGATCCTCAACACTGGGGCCCTGCAAGGGTGCGTGCTCAGTCCCCTCCTGTACTCCCTGTTCACCCATGACTGTGTGCACGCCTCCAACTCAATCATCAAGTTTGGGGATGACACAACAGTAGTAGGCTTGATTACCAACAATGATGAGACAGCCTACAGGGAAGTGGTGAGGGCTCTGGGTGTGTGGTGCCAGGAAAATGACCTCTCACTCAATGTCAACAAAAAAAGGAGATGATTGTGGACTTCAGGAAACAGCAGAGGGAGCACCCCCCTAGACACATCGATGAGACCGCAGTGGAGAAGGTGGAAAGCTTCAAGTTCCTCGGTGTACACATCACTGACAAACTGAAGTGGTCCATCCACACAGACAGTGTGGTGAAGAAGACGCAACAGCTGAAGAAATTTGGCTTGGCACCTAAAACCCCCACAAACTTTTGCAGATGCACAATTGAGAGCATCCTGTCGGGATGTCTCGCCGCCTGATATGGCAACTGCACCGCCCGCAACCTCAGGTCTCTCCAGAGGGTGGTGTGGTCTGCCCAATGAATCACAGGGGCAAACTACCAGCCCCCCAGGACACGTACAGCTCTCAATGTCACAGGAAGGCTAAAAAGATCATCAAGGACAGCAACCACCCGAGCCACTGCCTGTTCACCACGCTATCATCCAGAAGGCGAGGTCAGTACAGGTGCATCAAAGCTGGGACCGAGAGACTGAAAACAGCTTCCATCTCAAGGCCATCAGACTGTTAAATAGCCATCACTAGCACATTAGACACTGCTGCCTATATACATAAACTTGAAATCACTGGCCACTTTAAGAAATGGAACACTAGTCACATTAATAATGTTTGCATATCTTGCATTACTCATCTCGTATGTATATACTGTTTTCTATTCCACTCTATGCCGCTCTGACATTGCACGTCAATATATTTTCATATTCTTGATTCCATTCCTTTACTTAGATTTGTGTGTATTGGGTATATGTTGGGAAATTGTTCGATATTACTTGTTAGATATTACTGCACTGTCGAAGCTAGAAACACAAACATTTCGCTACACCCGCAATAACATCTGCTAAACACGTGTATGTGACCAATAAATTTGATTTGATTTTGAAACGGACTCAGGCTCCATGAATTGATGAGGAATTGAAAAATTGTATGGTTGAAAAAGATGGGGAAAAGGGAGTGGCTAATAAGTCTGGCTGCACATCTGATTGGCTGTTGACGAAACTCAACAAAAAGAAGAAGAAACTGTATTATGAAGCCAAAATCAATGATATAAAGAATTATGTAAAAAAACATTGGAGTACTTTAAATGAAATTATGGGAAGAAAAACCAATTCAACTCCATCCTTCATCAAATCAGATGGCTTATTCATCACAAAACCATTTGATGTTGACAATTATTGGGAAAGTGGGCAAAGTTAGGCAGGAAATGCCAATAACGAACAGTGAGGCATCGTATTCATGCATAAAAAGCTAATAATAAAATACCAAAATACCAACGACCAGGCCCACAGTCCCAGCACCAGACCCAGCACCAACCCCTGGTTTTCCAGCGCTTGTACCAGCACGATTTCCAAGCCAGCCCCAGGTTTTCTTCCTGGTCCCAGCCCCAACACCAGCACCAACCCTGGACACAGCAACGACAAACCACAACTGCCACATTCATCCAGCAACTGCCAGCTCAGACCCCCCCCAACACAACAACACACAAACCACTCCAACAGACCAACCATGACTGACTGACTAACTAACTAACTATGAAATTGACAGACTGATGATTATTACATGTTATTTGATTGAATGCATTTCTTGTTTTTGGTATTCATTTGTTAATTTTATTTTTATTAACTTATGTTGGATTGATCTGTTGTTTGAATTGTTTATTATTTTGATTTTTGATTTTGATGTCTTTTTTGAGTTTTTTAATTATGTAATTAATTTGACAAAAAATTCAACTGTTTATGACAATAGATGAAATATATCATAAAGCCTTACTTTGATGGCCATGTTCTACCCCCAACACAGTAGTGTAAAGACCCTGTTGGTTTACAAACCACATTGGGTCTGTAAATCACATCATGTTGGCTTACAAAGTGATATGTAGTTCCTACTGGAATCTAGCCAGAGTTAGGACAGCCAACAGTTGGAATTTTTATTGACCTGCATCCTGCACATGACATGACTGTTAGAAATATTGGTTAAAGGAGACTACCCAAACCATTTAAACTGGAACAACCATTTGAGTAATGGGTGCAATAAATCTAACTGAAACTGATCTTTGTGTAGCATAATTTTAATCAATCAATACATTTACACGCAAAAACATAGGTATTAAATACAATCCTAAAAAAAATCTAGCTTTAGAAGAGCATGCTGAGAAATAAGATAATGATGGGTCTCGTTTTGATGGAACGTTTTACTGTCCACTGAGTAAAACTGACACAATCACACTCTCATACTCAATACTGATTATTAACACCAACACTGGGGTTATTTTACACTACTGAGAGTTAATTTAACTCCTGAATCAACACTAGAAATACTAAACTGAAAAATCTACATAAAGTAACACTAACCAATTTGTTGTGCACTTGTTAAATCTCCCTCTGTATAACTGACTTACAGGAAATGTACAGTTTAAGCTCCTCAACAGAGATTTACAATAATGTATGTTCCTTCCTTTATAGAATGGAGGAGGATTATTCGTAATGAATAATACCGAGCAGGGCCTGTTCCAGGCATAAGTGACTGTTTAGGGCCCTAGGGCCCCCCACCCAATTATTTATTTAGGAACTAATTCAGAATATATGGCAAAATGTGTCGAATTGCAGGAAATTAGATACAAATTTGCAAAAATTTATCTCCGAACTATGGCAGCATGTTAGCTGTAAAACTACAAATTGTTCTTTCTGCCCCATGGCAAAATTTGTAGAATTGCATGAAATTAGTTACAAAACTGCAAAATCTTCTCTTTGCCCCATGGCAAATGTGTAGAATTACAGCAAACTTGATTTGAAACGGCATCATTTTCTCTGTGTCTCATGAGAAAATGTGTAGTATTGCATATTAACTCTAAAACTTTAATTATTTTCTCTCCGCCATCAAGAGGGGGGCCACTAACATGTTTTACCTGTAAGGTGAGGGGTCCCACAACTAAATTTGGCTTAGGGCCCACAAAAGGATAGGGCCGGCCCTGATACTGAGTCATGGTGTAAGAGTCTCAGCCTCAGACCTCACCTTCAGTGTCCTCGTCTAACATCAATGCAACGGTCATAGATAAGTGTGTGGTCTGGTCTGGAGTTGATATGAGGGACAAATATAAGGTTAATAGGTCTAATATCATGCAGGGAGATGTGATTGTCCCTGTTACTCATGGATCAAATGTAATACAGCAAACATAGAACATTCACGTAAGTTTGGAGCATTACACATTGACGTAGTGGTAGTGAAAATAGACAGTGGCTGCGGTTCCAAAGGTAACCGTGTTGTTCTGACGCATGTCCCGCCCCACTGGAAGCCCCTCCTACAGCGAAAAAAATCTGTATCAAGTTCTGCGAATGTTTATACAGCATCTGCATGCCAACCATTTGATCTCAAACTGTAGCATACCTGTGTTTTGTTTAAATCAATGCAAATATTTTGCCTTATGGCGGCCAAGTTGAGTTTTGGCCGCATGAGAGGAAAATAGGGGGTTGCATTCACATGTGCTTTAATGTGTGTGTGCACGTTTGTGTGTCTATGCAATTGCATTGGAGGATATGCATACTGTATTTGTTAGTGAATGTTCTTCATTCAGCATCTCAGACAATGGAACTCAGTTTGACTTCTGTGGTGCCTCGAGAGAAAAACAGAGATGTCGTGAACAATAAAAACAGAGAGAGAGAAAAAGAGAGAGATGAGAGAAGCCAGACAGCTAAGTTATGCATGTGGCGTGATTAACCAATCAAGTATTTTAATTGAATGCTGCGTGTTAATGACTGTCTGTCTGAGAGGAACAGATAGGGCCCATGGGTAGGAGAGGGGACACTCCCTCTAAAACTCAGTTAATCACATAGTTAAAGACATGCCCCGGACCTTTGGCGCCTACTAAGTATTTTTTAAATGCTGGATGTGTCAATGTGTAGTTCAGACATGCATAATCTATGAGCAGAATTACTGTTTTACCTCAATTATGAACTCCCTTGTTTGAAAGCGACTGTTTTTCTGGAAGCTATGCTGTGCCATTTTCCCTACATTTTCCCCCATGTGGTCCAGCCCCCAAGTAATTCGAGTTCTAACCAATGATCTTCAGCCTCTCACCATTTGAGTGATAGCAAGACGCACACACAGTGCCATCAATCATTCTTAAATGGAAGAAGTTTGGAACCACCAAGACTCTTCCTAGTGCTGGCCGCCTGGCCAAACTCAGCAATCGGGGGAGAAGGGCCTTGGTCAGGGAGATGAACAAGAACCTGATGGTCACCCTGACAGAGCTCTAGAGTTCCTCTGTGGAGATGGGAGAACCTTCCTGAAGGAAAACCATCTCTGCAGCACTCCACCAATCAGGTGTTTATGATAGAGTGACCCGACGGAAGCCACTCCTCAGTAAAAGGCACATGACAGCCCGCTTGGAGTTTTCCAAAAGGCACCTAAAGGACTCTATGACCATGAGAAACAAGATTCTCTGGTCTGATGAAACCAAAATTGAACTCTTTGGCCTGAATGCCAAGCCTCACGTCTGGAGGAAACCTGGCACCATCCCTACGGTGAAGCATGGTGGTGGAAGCATCGTGCTGTGGGGATGTTTTTCAGTTGCAGGGACTGGGAGAATAGGAGACTAGTCAGGATCGAGGTAAAGATGAACGGAGTATCATCTGCTGGACTGTTCACTAATCACGGTACTCCATTTTGTTAATTTTTTTGTTTATCTGTCGGCCCCAGCCTTGAACTCAGGCCCTGTGTGTAGTTAACTGACCCTCTCTGCCCATTCATCGCCATTTTACCTGTTGTTGTTGTCTTAGCTGATTAGCTGTTGTCTTACCCGTTGTTGTCTTAGCTAGCTCCCCAAATCACCACCTGTGATTGCTTTATGCCTCGCTTTATGTCTCTCTCAAATGTCAATATGCCTTGTATATTGTTGTGTAGGATAGTTATCATTGTTTTAGTTTCCTGCGGAGCCCCTAGTCCCACTCAAAATGTCTCAGATACCTTCTTTGTCCCACACATGCGGTGACCTCACCCAGTATAACTAGTACTTCCAGAGATGCAACCTCTCTTATTGTCACAAAATGCCTGGGTTTACCTCCACTGTACCTGCACCCCACCATACCCATGTCTGTACATTATGCCCTGAATCTATTCTACCACGCCCAGAATTCTGCTCCTTTTATTCTCTGTCCTCAACGCACTAGACGACCACTTTTCATAGCCTTTAGCCGTACCCTCATCCTACTTCTCCTCTCTTACTCGGGTGATGTGGAGGTTAACCCAGGCCCTGCGTGTCCCCAGGCACTCTCATTTGTTGACTTCTGTAACCGAAAAGCCTTGGTTTCATGCATGTTAACATCAGAAGCCTCCTCTCTAAGTTTTTTAAAACTCACTGCGTAACCACACTCCGCCAACCCTGGTGTCCTTGCCGTGTCCGAATCCTGGCTTAGGAAGGCCACCAAAAATTCTGTGATTTCCATCCCCCCCTGAATCTCTCCAGAAATAAGTTTCTCACTGTTGCCGCCTGTTATAGACCCCCCTCAGCTCCCAGCTGTGCCCTGGACGCCCTATGTGAATTGATTGCCCCTCATCTATCTTCAGAGTTCGTTCTGTTAGGTGACCTAAACTGGGATATGCTTAACACCCCGGCAGTCCTACAATCTAAGCTAGATGCCCTCAATCTCACAAGAATTATCAATGAACCCACCAGGTAAAACCCCATATCCATAAACATGGGTACCCTCATAGATATTATCCTGACCAACTTGCCCTCCAAATACACCTCTGCTGTTTTTAATCAGGATCTCAGCGATCACTGACTAATTGCCTGCATCCGTTCATCATTGTCAAATGCTCCCTAAAATACTTCTGCGAGCAGGCCTTTCTAGTCAACCTGGCCTGGGTATCCTGGAAGGCTATTGACCTCATCCCGTCAGTAGAGGATGTCTGGTCGTTCTTTAAAAGTAATTTCCTCACCATTTTAAATAAGCATGCCCCTTTCAAAAAATGCAGTCCTAAGAACAGATATAGCCCTTGGTTCACTTAAGACCTGACTGCCCTCGACCAGCACAAAAACATCCTGTGGCGGACTGCAATAGCATCGAATAGTCCCCGCGATATGCAACTGTTCAGGGAAGTCAGGAACCAATACACGCATTCAGTTAGGAAAGCAAAGCTTTTTCAAACAGAAATTTGCATCCTGTAGCTCTAACTCCAAAAAGTTTTGGGACACTGTAAAGTCCATGGAGAACAAGAGCACCTCCTCCCAGCTGCCCACTGCACTGAGGCTAGGTAACACTGTCACCACTGATAAATCCACAATAATCGAGAATTTCAACAAGCATTCCTCTACGGCTGGCCATGCTTTCCTCCTGGCTACCCCAACCCCGGCCAACAGCTCTGCACCCCCCGCAGCTACTTGCCCAAGCCTCCCCATCTTCTCCTTCACCCAAATCCAGACAGATGATGTTCTGAAAGAGCTGCAAAACCTGGACCCGTACAAATCAGCTGGGCTAGACAATCTGGACCCTCTCTTTCTAAAATTATCCGCCTCCATTGTTGCAACCCCTATTACCAGTCTGTTCAACCTCTCTTTCGTATCATCCGAGATCCCTAAAGATTGGAAAGCTCTTCAAAGGGGGTGACACTCTAGACCCAAACTGTTACAGACCTATATCCATCCTGCTGTGACTTTCTAAAGTCTTCGAAAGCCAAGTTATAACAGATTACTGACCATTTAGAATCCCACCGTACCTTCTCCGCTGTGCAATCCGGTTTCCAAGCTGGTCACGGGTGCACCACAGCCACGCTTAAGGTACTAAACGATATCATAACCGCCATCGATAAAAGATTGTACTGTGCAGCTGTCTTCATCGACCTGCTCAAGGCTTTCGACTCTGTCTACCACTGTATTCTTATCGGCAGACTCAACAGCCTTGGTTTCTCGAATGACTGCCTCGCCTGGTTCACCAATTACTTCTCAGACAGAGTTCAGTGTGTCAAATCGGAGGGCCTGTTGTCCGGACCTCTGGCAGTCTCTATGGGGGTACCACGGGGTTCAATTCTTGGGCCGACTCTCTTCTCTGTATATATCAACAATGTCGCTCCTGCTGCGGGTGATGCCCTGATCCACCTCTACGCAGACGACACCATTCTGTATACATCTGGCACTTCTTTGGACACTGTGTTAACAAACCTCCAATCGAGCTTCAATGCCATACAACACTCCTTCCGTGGCCTCCAACTGCTCTTAAACGCTAGTAAAACTAAATGCATGCTTTTCAACAGTTCGCTGCCCGCACCCGCCCGCCCGACTAGCATCACTACTCTGGGTGGTTCTGACTTAGAATATGTGGAAAACTACAAATACCTAGGTGTCTGGCTAGACTGTAAACTCTCCTTCCAGACTCAAATTAAACATCTCCAATCCAAAATTAAATCTAGAATCGGCTTTCTATTCCACAACAAAACCTCCTTCACTCACTCACTCACTCACTCACTCACTCACCACCACTCACACCACCACCACTCACCACCACCACCACTCACCACTCACTCACTCACCACCACCACCACCACTCACTCACTCACATACCCTAGTAAAACTGACTATCCTACCGATCCTCAACTTCGGCGATGTCATTTACAAAATAGCCTCTAACACTCAGCAAACTGGATGCAGTCTATCACAGTGCCATCCGTTTTGTCACCAAAGCCCCATATACCCCCCACCACTGCGACCTGTATGCTCTATTTGGCTGGCTCTCGCTACATATTCGTTGCCAGACCCACTGGCTCCAGGACATCTATAAGTCTCTGCTAGGTAAAACTCCGCCTTATCACAGCTCACTGGTCACGATAACAAAACCCACCCGTAGCACGCGCTCCAGCAGGTATATCTCACTGGTCATCCCCAAAGCCCTCTTTTGGCCACCTTTCCTTCCAGGTCTCTGGTGCCAATGACTGGAACGAATTGCAAAAATCTCTGAAGCTGGAGACATATTTTCCTCACTAACTTTAAACATCAGCTATCCGAGCAGATAACCGATCGCTGCAGCTGTACATAGCCCATCTGTAAATAGCCCATCCAATCTACCTACCTCATCCCCATATTGTTTTTATTTACTTCTCTGCTCTTTTGCACACCAGTATTTCTACTTGCACATCATCATCTGCAGATCTATCACTCCAGTGTTAATTTTCTAAATTATAATTACTTGCTACTATGGCCTATTTATTGCCTTACCTCCTCACGCCATTTGCACACACTGTATATAGACCTTATTTTTTATATTGTCTTATTGACTGTATGTTTGTTTATTCCATGTGAAACTCTGTGTTGTTGTTTGTGTCGCACTGCTTTGCTTTATATTGGCCAGGTCACAGTTGTAAATGAGAACTTGTTCTCAACTAGCCTACCTGGTTAAATAAAGGTGAAATAAAAATATTTTAAAAATAGAGAGATCCTTGATGAAAAGGTTTGCCAAGCTTGTAGCGTCATACCCAAGAAGACTCGAGCTGTAATCGCTGTCAAAGGTGCTTCAACAAGTACTGAGTTACGGGTCTGAATACTTATGTAAATGTGATATTTCTGTTTTTAATTTTTAATAAATTATCAAACATGTCTAAAAACCTATTTTTGCTTTGTCATTATGGGGTATTGTGTGTAGATTGATGAGGGGGAAAACACAATTTAATACATTTTATAATAAGGCTGTAACCTAACAAATTTGAAAAAAGTCACAGGGTCTGAATACGTTCCGAAGGCACCGTATGTGACTTAGTATGCAATTTTCGGGGACCACTTTTGATCTCTTTAATGGACTTTGCTGAGTTTCTTAGTGTGCGATGCAATTTTGCTCGGCATTTGCTTTTGTAACAGTGGACTCATTAGTGTGTTATTGGCTTATCTGATGCATCTCTGCAATTAAACCACATGAGGAAAGAGAGGGGCTGATTCCCTCTCTCAGACAGTAGCCATCTATTCCATTAGAATCAGTTGCTCTCTAAGGGTAGACATCTGCATTGGGGAGTTCATCCCCTACTCCATTTACAAGTAATACCATATAATATGATGTTTTTGTAGTCCATTTCCATGGACAGTGTGTTCATACATTTATGATACAATTTCATATGTCATCTTCTTTCATATCATGTAATTTTTTAAAAATATATATATATATACATTATTCAATACCACAATGGTCCTGGTATTATGTTATTTAGAAATATATACATTATTCAATGCCACAATGGTCCTGGTATTATGTTATTTAGAAATATATACATTATTCAATGCCACAACGGTCCTGACATTATGTTATTTAGAAATATATGCATTATTCAATACCGCAATGCCCCTGGCATTAAGTTATCTTATGCCAAAGCATTGGGACGGCACCTTGTGTGAATGGAGGCTGTGAAGACAAGAGATTCTAAAAACATTTTGTGTGATTAAAGGGATACTTTGGGATTTTGGTAATTGTCTCTTTATCTACTTCCTCAGAGCCAGATTAACTCATGGTTACCATTTTAATGTCTCTGCGTGCAGTTTGAAGGAAGTTACTAACTAGCGTTAGCGCGATGCCATTGTATGGGCCAGCGTTGAAGGAAGTTACTAACTAGCGTTAGCGCGATGCCATCGTATGGGCCCCAGCGTTGAAGGAAGTTACTAACTAGCGTTAGCGCGATGCCATCGTATGGGCCCCAGCGTTGAAGGAAGTTACTAACTAGCGTTAGCGCGATGCCATCGTATGGGCCCCAGCGTTGAAGGAAGTTACTAACTAGCGTTAGCGCGATGCCATCGTATGGGCCCCAGCGTTGAAGGAAGTTACTAACTAGCGTTAGCGCGATGCCATCGTATGGGCCCCAGCGTTTTTATTTTTTATTTTTTATTTATTTCACCTTTATTTAACCAGGTAGGCTAGTTGAGAACAAGTTCTCATTTGCAACTGCGACCTGGCCAAGATAAAGCATAGCAGTGTGAACAGACAACACAGAGTTACACATGGAGTAAACAATTAACAAGTCAATAACACAGTAGAAAAAAATGGGCAGTCTATATACAATGTGTGCAAAAGGCATGAGGAGGTAGGCGAATAATACAATTTTGCAGATTAACACTGGAGTGATAAATGATCAGATGGTCATGTACAGGTAGAGATATTGGTGTGCAAAAGAGCAGAAAAGTAAATAAATTAAAAAAACAGTATAAAAACAGTATGGGAATGAGGTAGGTGAAAATGGGTGGGCTATTTACCAATAGACTATGTACAGCTGCAGCGATCGGTTAGCTGCTCGGATAGCTGATGTTTGAAGTTGGTGAGGGAGATAAAAGTCTCCAACTTCAGCGATTTTTGCAGTTCGTTCCAGTCACAGGCAGCAGAGTACTGGAACGAAGGCCAAATGAGGTGTTGGCTTTAGGGATGATCAGTGAGATACACCTGCTGGAGCGCGTGCTACGGATGGGTGTTGCCATCGTGACCAGTGAACTGAGATAAGGCGGAGCTTTACCTAGCATGGACTTGTAGATGACCTGTAGCCAGTGGGTCTGGCGACGAATATGTAGCGAGGGCCAGCCGACTAGAGCATACAAGTCGCAGTGGTGGGTGGTATAAGGTGCTTTGGTGACAAAACGGATGGCACTGTGATAGACTGCATCCAGTTTGCTGAGTAGAGTGTTGGAAGCCATTTTGTAGATGACATCGCCGAAGTCGAGGATCGGTAGTATAGTCAGTTTTACTAGGGTAAGCTTAAGCGGCGTGAGTGAAGGAGGCTTTGTTGCGGAATAGAAAGCCGACTCTTGATTTGATTTTCGATTGGAGATGTTTGATGAGTCTGGAAGGAGAGTTTGCAGTCCAGCCAGACACCTAGGTACTTATAGATGTCCACATATTCAAGGTCGGAACCATCCAGGGTGGTGATGCTAGTCGGGCATGCGGGTGCAGGCAGCGATCGGTTGAAAAGCATGCATTTGGTTTTACTCGCGTTTAAGAGCAGTTGGAGGCCACGGAAGGAGTGCTGTATGGCATTGAAGCTTGTTTGGAGGTTAGATAGCACAGTGTCCAATGACGGGCCGAAAGTATATAGAATGGTGTCGTCTGCGTAGAGGTGGATCAGGGAATCGCCCGCCGCAAGAGCAACATCATTGATATACACAGAGAAAAGAGTCGGCCCGAGAATTGAACCCTGTGGCACCCCCATAGAGACTGCCAGAGGACCGGACAGCATGCCCTCCGATTTGACACACTGAACTCTGTCTGCAAAGTAATTGGTGAACCAGGCAAGGCAGTCATCCGAGAAACTGAGGCTATTGAGTCTGCCGATAAGAATATGGTGATTGACAGAGTCGAAAGCCTTGGCGAGGTCGATGAAGACGGCTGCACAGTACTGTCTTTTATCGATGGCGGTTATGATATCGTTTAGTACCTTGAGCGTGGCTGAGGTGCACCCGTGACCGGCTCGGAAACCAGATTGCACAGCGGAGAAGGTACGGTGGGATTCGAGATGGTCAGTGACCTGTTTGTTGACTTGGCTTTCGAAGACCTTAGATAGGCAGGGCAGGATGGATATAGGTCGTTGAAGGAAGTTACTAACTAGCGTTAGCGCGATGTCATCGTATGGGCCCCAGCGTTGAAGGAAGTTACTAACTAGCGTTAGCGCGATGCCATCGTATGGGCCCCAGCGTTGAAGGAAGTTACTAACTAGCGTTAGCGCGATGCCATCGTATGGGCCCCAGCGTTGAAGGAAGTTACTAACTAGCGTTAGCGCGATGCCATCGTATGGGCCCCAGCGTTGAAGGAAGTTACTAACTAGCGTTAGCGATGCCATCGTATGGGCCCCAGCGTTGAAGGAAGTTACTAACTAGCGTTAGCGCGATGCCATCGTATGGGCCCCAGCGTTGAAGGAAGTTACTAACTAGCGTTAGCGCGATGCCATCGTATTGTCCCCAGCGTTGAAGGAAGTTACTAAATAGCGTTAGCGCGATGCCATCGTATGGGCCCCAGCGTTGAAGGAAGTTACTAACTAGCGTTAGCGCGATGCCATCGTATGGGCCCCAGCGTTGAAGGAAGTTACTAACTAGCGTTAGCACAATGCCATCATATGGGCCCCAGCGTTGGAGGAAGTTACTAACTAGCATTAGCACAATGCCATCGTATGGGCCCCAGCGTTGAAGGACGTTTCTGTGTGGATTTTTCTGTTTTATTGGATCTAAATTTCTCTCATGCAGCTGTCCAATGGCTCCTCTCTGTTCCTCCTGTTTACGCTCCGCCCTGGCGTAATATGGTTTCCCTCTCCCTGTTATTTCCAGACAAAATACTACTCCCCCCGTTGCCGCCTGAATAATAATTATGGTCTCTCCTCTGATGTACTTATCCCTGCCCACTCATCATGCATCCTATGTAGACGCTGCTACCTGCATCGTGGCTCCCATCGTAACTGGTCTGTCAACTATACTACTGGTAGCAACATTAACTCTCTCTGATCTCACTCTGGCCCTGCTCCCAATCCAATGTCTCTTACTGTAAACCATGACTGCCAACGCCCCCTTCAATAAACCACTATCCATAAACTCCCCCCTCCTCAACATTCGATCAATGAACAACAAAGCCACCATGTTCAATGAACTAATATCTGAAAAACAAGATAGACTTCCTCCTCCTAACTGAAACTTGGCAACAACCTGGTAATTTATATTCTCTTAACCCAAGCTACTCCCGCTGATTATGGCTACCTGTGTCACCTCCGCTCCACTGGCTGTGATGGCAGCCTCACTGTACTGTAGAACTCCAAAATCGAAATAACTGAACTGTCTCTCCCTACTGTCTCCTCATTTGAATACATTGCCTACAAATCATCTTGCTCCATGGCCACTATCCTTGTGTACCGTCCTCCTCAAGCTAATGAATCATTCCTGTCTGAACTATCTGAACTAGTCACCATTGCTGTCCCACTCTCCCCCCGCTTACTGTTGCTTGGCGATATGAATATTCATGTTGACTCAAACTCAAAACTTGCCTCTGATTTCATTGCTGTTTGGGACTGTTTCGATATTAACCAACATGTCAATTTTCCAACTCACATCGAGGGACACATACTTGACCTTGTATGCTCTGTTGCCTCAACCTAACTCGTATTTTCCCTACCATGTTCCCATTGTCTGACCACTGTCACGCCCCAACTCATCTGATGAACTTGCTGCCAAACGAACTGCTCTATCTGTCTCCCTGAACTCTCTGGCCCCTCTCCAAACTAAACCTCTCCTTCTCCTTCCACTGGTTTACCCCTGAGCTCAGTGCTGCAAGTTCCACCTACTTCTCCAACATGATCAACAGTTCCAATAAGAACTCCAGGACTCTGTTCTCCACTCTCAGCAAACTACATCAGCCTCGACACCTTCTCTACTTCCTGCACTGAACTCTGCAACTCCTTCCTTCGGTTTTTTCAAGGATGAGATCACCAAAATAAACTCATTATTGACTGACCAAGCTCCCAACTGTCACCCCTGAAACCTGTCTCTATATTTCTACCTCTCAGACCTTTTTCTCCCCTACCAACCCACACACGCAATCCCATACACTGATGCATCATACTCTTTCTGTTCCACCGCTCTCTTTATTCATGTGTCTGTTCAGTCTGATATATTGTTTTGACTCCTGTTTTTTTTTCTCTACAATTGTAAAGCGACTTTAGGTCCTTGAAAAACTCTATCATTCCCATATATTATTATTATTATCATCATCATATAAACTAGCCTACTCGCACAGCCTACACACACTGTATCTGTGAGCTGTTGGCTAGAGCGCGTGTGCCAAGACCAGAGTAGCACATTTACTATTTAATGCAACAGTTTTTGGCAAAACTATTGGTAGAGTTGAAAATGCAATGGAAACACATTGAACTATAGATTTTCATTTGGTACGTAAAAACTCATACGAAGAAGTACATTTTGTGTGCACTACTCATGCACTGATTTTTTATGAAACAAGTCAGTTTGGTGGGAACACCACTGGTGGGAAAATGTGCATATTTTCTGTATTGCCAGTGGAGAATATTTGCATGAAAATCTGTCGCCAGTTGGATGGAAACCTAGCTATAGAGACATAAAAATAGTATCCACAAGTTCATCTGACTCTGGGGAAGTAGATAAAGGACCTCATTGCCAAAATCCCAAATTATCCCTTTAATGTCTCATGTTTTCTACTGCAATAAAGTTGTTATTAGTCAGGCTACATTTTATTGAACGGCCCATGTTGTTCAGGCCCATGATGAGACAGTGATGATATTTATTAGGAGTGTAGCAGGCTGGAGAGAGTGGAACATGGGGAGGTATGTGAAGTAACATGAGAGAGAGAGAGAACGAGAGAGAGAGAGAATGTTGTTATTCTGTTGTTTAATGTCTGTCTTGTGCATAGCAGTCAGGTGAATCCGCCAACGAGGAAAAGGCCTGTATCCCAGGATGCTTTGGTTTTCAAACATCTAACCTCAGAGGATCAGACTAACCATCAGCTGTTTTCACCTACACGAAAGCATTCCACAGGGATGCTGGCCCATGTTGACGCCAATGCATACCACAGTTGTGTCAAGTTGGCTGGATGTCCTTTGCGTGGTGGACCATTCTTGATACACACAGGAAACTGTTGAGCATGAAAAACACAGCAGTGTTGCAGTTCTTGACACACTCAAACCTGTGTGCCTGGCACCTACTACCATACCCCTTTCAAAGGGACTTAAATATTTTGTCTTGTCGTTTCACCCTCTGAGTGGCACAGATACACAATCCATATCTCAATTGTCTCAAGGCTTGAAAATACTTCTTTAACCTGTCTCCTCCCCTGTTCCACCACCTCTGAGTGAGAGGAGAGGCACTCTCACACCCCTGGTTATGCATCACTACAGACCCTGGTTCGATTTCAGGCTGTATCAAAACCGGCCGTGACTGGGAGTCTCATAGGGTGGCTGTAACGCTTGTCATCTGGAGAAAGAGAGGAAGACCAAGGTGCAGCGTGGAAAATAACATAGAGTACCCACCCCAACTCAGGCCCTGACCAAACTAACACAAAGACATAAAAAAGGAGCTAAGGTCAGAATGTGACAGTACCCCTCCAAAGATGCGGACTCCGGCCGCAAATCCTGAACCTATAGGGGAGGGTCTGGGTGGGAGCCTGTCCGCGTTGGCGGCTCTGGCGCGGGACGTGGACCCCACTTCACCATAGTCTTGGCCCACTTAAGTGGCGCCTATGGAGCGGCGACCCTCGCCACAGACCTGGTAATGGGAACCCTAACAGCGTGCCACGAATAGACGGGAGACTCCGGCAGCGCCGGACAGGCGGGAGACTCCGGCAGCATCTTAGTGAAGGGCGACTCCGGCAGCTCCTGACTGACGTGCAGCTCCGGCAGCTCCTGACTGACGGGCGGCTCCGGCAGCACATGACTGACGGGTGGCTCCGGCAGCACATGACTGACGGGCGGCTCCGGCAGCTCCTGACTGACGGGCGGCTCCGGCAGCTCCTGACAGACGGGCGGCTCGGCAGCTCCTGACAGACGGGCGGCTCCGGCAGCTTAGGACAGACGGGCGGCTCCGGCAGCTCAGGACAGACGGGCGGCTCCGGCAGCTCAGGACAGACGGGCTGCTCCGGCAGCTCAGGACAGACGTGCGGCTCCGGCAGCTCAGGACAGACGGGCGGCTCCGGCAGCTCAAGACAGACGGGCGGCTCCGGCAGCTCAGGACAGACGGGCGGCTCCGGCAGCTCAGGACAGACGGGCGGCTCCGGCAGCTCAGGACAGACGGGCGGCTCTGGCCTGGAAAGAGAACCTGGAGGGAGGAGATGGAGAGACAGCCTGGTGCGTGGGGCTGCCACAGGACCCACCAGGCTGGGGAGACCTACAGGATGACTGGTGCGTGGAGGAGGCACCGGATAGACTGGGCTGTGGGGGAGCACTGCAGCTCTGGTGTGCAGCCTTGGCACCACTCCTCCAGGCTGGATGACCACTTTAGCCCGGACAATCCAGAGTGCAGGCACAGGTTGAACCGAGCTGCGGGTGAGCACTGGAGATCCGAAACGGCGTACCGGAGACCAGACACGCTGAGCCGGCACAACACGCCCTGGCTGGATGCCCACTCTCGCATGGCACTTGCGGGGGGCTGGCCTATAGCGCTCTGGGCTATGAGACACCGTGCGCTCCACCGCATAACACGGTACCTGCCCGGTCGCTCTCTCGCCACGGTAAGCACGGGGAGTTGGCTCAGGTCTCCTACCTGACTTTGCCAATCTTTGCCAAAGTTCTTTGGGGCTGCCTCTCGTGCCTGTTGCGCTGCTGTGATCTTGTCGCCAACTCCATTCCCCTGTAACCCTCCTCGCACTGCTCCAGAGAGTCCCAGGCGGGCTCCGGCACTCTCCCTGGGTCGACCGACCAGCTTTCTACCTCCTCCCAAGTTGTCACATAGTCCAGATCTCGCTGCCTCTCGTTACCACGCTGCTTGGTCCTTTCTTGGTGGGTGATTCTGTAACGCTTGTCGTCTGGAGAAAGAGAGGAGGACCAAGGTGCAGCGTGATAAATGTTAATTATTTTAATAAAACAACTGAACACTGAACAAACACAACAAAAATGACAGACGAACAGTCCTGTAAGGTGATGAAAAACACTAAACAGAAAATAATCACCCACAACCAAAATGGGGAAAACAGGCTACCTAAGTATGATTCTCAATCAGAGACAACGATCGACAGCTGCCTCTGATTGAGAACCATACAGGGCCAAACACAGAAATACAACATAAAAAAAGAACATAGACTACCCACCCCAACTCACGCCCTGACCAAACTAACACAAAGACATAAAAAAATATCCTTTTCTTTTAACCTTTGTTTAACTAGGCAAGTCAGTTAAGAACAAATTCTTATTTTCAATGACAGCCTAGGAACAATCGGTTAACTGCCTGTTCAGGGGCAGAATGACAGATTTGAACCTTGTCAGCTCGGGGGTTTGAACTTGCAACCTTCCAGTTACTAGTTCAACACTCTAACCACTAGGCTACCCTGCCTCACCAACTAAGGTCAGAACGTGACAGTGGCATCGTCCAGGTTAGGGTTTGGCCGGGGTAGGCCATCATTGTAAATAAGAATTTGTTCTTAACTGACTTGCCTAGTTAAATAAAGGTTAAATTAAAATAAAGAAAGAAACATAAGCAAACGTGTGTACATTACACACTTTAAGGAAAAAACACATGGATTTCACGTGAACATGACGTTAATGTGATAACGTGACAATGCGAAGCAACATGTGAAAACACACGTGACCACATGTGAGAACGTGATCTCGTGAAATTAATTTGAAATAAATGTGACAACAATGGGATGCAAAATTTCAACATGTGATAACATGAAACTACACAACAACATTTGAGCACATGAAAACATGATCTTGTGAAGACAATGTGACATCATGGGGATACATATTTTTCCATTTGATGCCATGAAATTACATATGACAACATTTGAGCACATGTAAAAGTCCAGGTGTCAAATATAATTAAAAAGGTATAATTGTTTTTCAACAGGACAATGACCCAACACATCTCCAGGCTGTGTAAGGGCTGTTTTACCAAGAAGGAACGTGATGAAGTGCTACATCAGATGATCTGGCCTCCACAATCCCCCGACCTCAACCAAATTGAGATGGTTTGGGATAAGTCGGACTGCAGAGTGAAAGAAAAGCAGTCAACAAGTTTTCTGCATATGTGGGAATTCCTTCAAGACTGTTGGAAAACATTCTAGATGAAGCAGGTTGAGAGAATGCCAAGTGTGCAAAGCTGTCATTAAAGCAAACGTGGCTATTTGAAGAATCTCAAATATAAAATACATTTTGATTTGTTTAACACTTTGGTTATTACATGATTACATATGTATTATTTCATAGTTTTGATGTCTTCACTATTATTCTACAATGTAGAAAATAGAAAAATAAAGAAAAACACTTGAATGAGTAGGTGTTCTAAAACTTTTGACATGTAGTGTATGCTAATCCATATTTTCCGCTGGCTGCCCCACCACCACCACCACCACCACAGAAAGCAATGAGCTAGGCTGAAACACCTGCATTTTGGAGCTGCCTTACTCAAGAAAGCAAAAAAGAGACCATGTTTGTATGCGGCTTTATTAACTTTTTACATTGTTTGCAAACTGATATGTGACAGGTATTAATGCCAAAATTCAAATCAAATCAAATGTATTCATATAGCCCTTCTTACATCAGCTGACATCTCAAAGTGCATGCAAAACATGCAAAACATTTATTGCTAAAAATGGGGGGCTAAAAACAGGTGGGGCTCTGAAAATCATCCTATTTAATAATTGAATATATATTTAACACGTGATAAGATCACACAGAGGCCCATAGATAATTACAGACACCTATGATAAATGAAGTAACCAAAATGACCACTAGATGTATTGTGAGAGATTACATGAAATCCTTAAAAGATACCCACATTCTCGTAGTTTACTGGTACACTTTTAAAAGTTTCCTTTGCAACCCTAGTTAGGGTATGCTACTGTGTTGTTCCCTGGTTTACAAAATGTTCAAAGGTACACTTCACAAGTACATATATGAACTCACGTGGTACAGTTCAGTACCTTGTAGGTATAATGGGATATTTTTTTACCCAATATTTTTAATATAAGGTACAATCATCACTAGGTAGGTAATGTACTGGTGGGGTTCATTAGTATATTTGGGTGTGTGGTCAAATGTGCATATTTGTGCCAACCGTCCATGGAAGTGTTATAGCAGTTTAAGTGTTTGATGGATATGCCAATGCAAAATGAGCTTTTTTATTGATGCTGTCTGTTTTATAAACGTTGTCAAAGAATGGTTCAGTAGTGAGTTGTACTGTAAAGACATTGCTGTGCATTTTCCAATTATTTAATGGCAACCTGTCATTTCATAACTGGAAACTCCTTGTCAGTCAGTTACTGTCAAAACTTTGCAAGTAACCTACAGGGTACTTGATGCCACTAGCAATCCTTGGCAGTAGCAATGTTACCTTTGATACCGGAGCTACAATGCATGCGTCGAAATTGCTAAGCAGTTTAATTTGAAACAGTGTGCTGATGCCGTCCAAAGCTTCATTTTGTCGAACAATCACCTGATTGGTTTGGTATTGGGTAGAAGACAAAAAGGAGAGTATTCAGACCACTTCACCTTTTACACATTTTGTTATGTTACAGCCTTATTCTAAAATGGATTATAAATATACACTACCGTTCACAAAACTACCGTTTGGGGTCACTTAGAAATGTCCTCGTTTCTGAAAGAAAAGCACACAAGTCTGTTTCTCAAACTAGACACTCCAATGTACTTGCCCTCTTGCTCAGTTGTGCACCGGGGCCTCCCACTCCTCTTTCTATTCTGGTTAGAGACAGTTTGCGCTGTTCTGTGAAGGGAGTAGTACACAGCATTGTACCAGATCCTCAGTTTCTTGGCAATTACTCACATTGGAATAGCCTTTATTTCACAGAACAAGAATAGACTGATGCATTTCAGAAGAAAGTTATTTGTTTCTGGCCATTTTGAGCCTGTAATCAAACACACAAATGCTGATGCTCCAGATACTCAACTCCTCGAAAGAAGGCCAGTTTTATTGCTTCTTTAATCAGAACAACTGTTTTCAGCTGTGCTAACATTGTTGCAAAAGGGTTTTCTAATGATCAATTAGCCTTTTAAAATGATACACTTGGATTAGCTAACACAACGTGCCATTGGAACACAGGAGTGATCGTTGCTGATAATGGGCCTCTGTACACCTATGTAGATATTCTATAAAAAATCTGCAGTTTCCAGCTACAATAGTCATTTACAACATTAACAATGTCTACACTGTATTTCTGATCAATTTAAAGTTATTTTAATGGACAAAAAGTTAGCTTTTCTTTCAAAAACAAGGACATTTCTAAGTCAAATCAAATCAAATGTTATTTGTCACATACACATGGTTAGCAGATGTTAATGCGAGTGTAGCGAAATGCTTGTGCTTCTAGTTCCGACAACGAGTAATCTAACCTAATAATTCCACAACTACGACCTTATACACACAAGTGTAAAGGGATAAAGAATATGTACATAAAGATATATGAATGAGTGATGGTACAGAATGGCATAGGCAAGATGCAGTAGATGGTATCGAGTATGTCACGAATATTACCGAAGGTGACTCCCCTTCTTGTTCGGTTGGCGCTCGGCGGTCGTCGTCGCCGGTCTACTAGCTATCGCTGATCCGTTGTTCTGTGTTCGTTTAGTTCTGTCTAATTGGTATCACCTGTTTCTTGTTTGGTTGTTAGGATAGGGTTATATATAGTCTGTTCAGCCCGCTTCTGTTTCGTGCGGGCTTGTTCTCCTGTTTCTTTGTTTGAGTGTATTTTGTTTGCATTTGGGTTTCACGCTGTCCGTTTATATTTCTGTTCATTTGTGTTTCCACTTTTGTACATGTTATGTTTCCAGGACATTAAAGCGTGTTGTTTTTCCCACATCCTTTGCTCTCTGCGCCTGACTCCACACCTCTTCACTCATTTACACGTCACAGAAGCCCGCACCTTCTATGGAGTCAGCAGGAGCAGCGACCACTCCTCTTCCCACTATGGAAGAGCGAGTTCAACATCACACGTCCATCCTCCATCGCCTAGGATCAGCGATGGATCAGATGATGGAGAGGATGGATCGTTGGGAGAGGAATGGTTTCCCTACTACTACCCCACCGACCCTCCTACCAGCAACTCTACCATCTCCCCCATCTGGATCCGGTTCCAGCGCTCTGCACATGACGCCTCCGAGGAATTACGATGGAGCAGCGACGGGGTGCCAGGGATTCCTGCTGCAATTAGACCTCTACCTGGCCACCGTTCGGCCGGCCCCCTCGGAGGAGGAGAGAGTAGGGGTCCTCCTCACCTGCCTGACCGGTAGAGCCCTGGAGTGGGCTAATGCGGTCTGGAACGGGCCCGACTCAGCGAAGGACAACTACCCGGAGTTCATCCGCCGTTTCAGGGCCGTGTTCGATCACCCTCCAGAAGGTCGAGCGGCGGGTGAGAGATTGTTCCATCTTAGACAGGGGACGAAGAGCGCGCAGGACTTCGCGCTGGAGTTTCGGACCTTGGCTGCGGGAGCAGGCTGGAACGACAGGGCCCTGATAGACCATTACAGGTGTAGCTTGAGAGAGGACGTCCGTAGGGAGCTGGCCTGTCGGGATACTACGCTTAGCCTGGATGGACTGATAGACCTGTCGATCCGGTTGGACCATCTGCTAGCTGCTCGTGGACGTTCCGAAAGGGTCCTGTCAGTTCTACCTCCTGATCATCCTGCCCCTATCCCGATGGAGCTAGGAGGGACTGCGTCAAGGGAGATCGGAGGAGGAAACTCCTCCTGTACCAGTTGTGGCCGGAGAGGGCACACGTCTGGTCGGTGCTGGAGGAATTCATCTGGGAATCGTGAGGGCAGGCAGAACACTCATCGGTCACCCCAGGTGAGTAAGCACCACACTCTCCCAGAGTTTCCTGTTGGTCACATGTTCCTATTAATTTGTTTCCTTAATTATTCTCCTTCTCTCCAGCATAAGGCACTGGTAGATTCAGGCGCAGCTGGAAACTTTATAGATCGCGGACTCGCTCAGAGGTTGAGGATTCCGTTAGTAAAAGTAGACCCCCCTTTTCCCGTGCACTCTTTAGATAGTCGACCATTAGGGTCAGGGCTGGTAAAGAAAGCCACAATTTCATTGGAGATGATTACGCAGGGGAATCACAAGGAGCGAATTAGTTTGTTCCTTATCGATTCACCTGCATTTCCAGTTGTTCTGGGGATTCCCTGGCTAGCTATTCATAATCCTACGATTTCGTGGAAACAGGGAACTCTACAGGGGTGGTCTGATGAGTGTTCAGGCAGGTGTGTAGGGGTTTCCATCGGTGCGACAACGGTGGAGAGTCCAGACCAGGTTTCCACCGTGCGCATTCCAGCTGAGTATGACGATTTGGCTATCGTTTTCAGTAAAAGAAAGCGACCCAATTACCACCCCATAGGCAGGGGGATTGCGTGATAAATCTCCAGGGTAACGCTGCACTCCCCAGGAGTCATGTGTATCCTTTGTCCCAGGAGGAGAAGGTGGCTATGGAAACTTATATCACCGAGGCTCTGGGACAGGGGTACATTCAGCCCTCCATGTCACCTGTCTCTTCGAGTTTCTTTTTTGTGAAGAAAAAAGATGGTGGGTTACGTCCGTGTATTGATTATATAGGTCTAAATTCCATCACAGTGGGTTTTAGTTACCCACTACCTCTCATTGCTACAGCAGTGGAATCATTTCACGGAGCGCAGTTCTTCACTAAACTGGATCTCAGGAGTGCTTATAATTTGGTGCGTATTCGGGAGGGAGATGAGTGGAAAACTGCATTTAGCACTACGTCGGGCCATTATGAGTACCTCGTCATGCCATACGGTTTAAAGAATGCTCCAGCTATATTTCAATCCTTTGTGGATGAAATACTCAGAGACCTGCACGGACAGGGTGTAGTGGTGTATATTGACGATATTTTGATCTACTCCATGTATCTCTTGTGCGCAAGGTTCTTAGACGACTGCTGGAGAATGACCTGTATGTGAAGGCGGAGAAATGTGAGTTTTCCAAACAATCAGTTTCCTTCCTGGGTTATCGCATTTCCAGCTCTGGTTTGGTAATGGAGGGTGACCGCATAAAGGCCGTGCGTAATTGGCCGACTCCGACCACGGTAAAGGAGGTGCAGCGGTTTTTGGGATTTGCCAATTACTACCGAAGGTTTATCCGGGGTTTTGGTCAGGTAGCTGCCCCTATTACCTCACTGCTGAAGGGGGGGCCGGCGCGTTTGCAGTGGTCAGCAGAGGCGAACGGAGCTTTTCATAAGTTGAAGGCGATGTTTACTGAGGCGCCGGTGTTGGCACATCCGGACCCTTCTTTGGCGTTTATAGTAGAGGTGGACGCATCCGAGGCTGGGGTTGGAGCGGTGCTCTCACAGCGTTCGGGTGTGCCTCCGAAACTCCGCCCCTGTGCCTTTTTTTCAAAGAAACTTGGGCCAGCGGAGCGGAATTATGATGTGGGGGATAGGGAGTTGTTGGCTATGGTTGAGGCCCTGAAGGTGTGGAGACACTGGCTTGAGGGGGCTAAGCACCCTTTCCTTATCTGGACTGACCATCGTAACCTGGAGTATATCCGATCAGCTAGGAGAATGAATCCTCGTCAGGCAAGGTGGGCCATGTTTTTCACCAGATTTCGTTTCACTATCTCATATAGACCAGGTTCCCTCAACACTAAGGCTGACGCGCTGTCAAGACTCTATGACACTGAGGACAGGTCCATCGATCCTACTCCCATCATTCCGGCAGCTAAGCTGGTGGCACCAGTAGTATGGGATATGGACGCAGACATCGAGCGGGCGCATAGGGGGAACCTGCGCTCCACAGTGTCCGGAGGGTCGAGGTACGTGCCGCTGGCTGTCCGTGATCAATTGATTCGATGGGCTCATTGTCTACCCTCGGCGGGTCACCCAGGTATTTATAGGACAGTGCGAGGTCTTGAGAGGAAGTACTGGTGGCCCACTTTGAGGAGGGATGTGCGATTCTATGTTTCTTCCTGTTCGGTGTGCGCCCAGAGTAAGGCTCCTAGACACCTGCCAAGAGGTAAATTACAACCTCTTCCCGTTCCACAACGGCCGTGGACCCATCTTTCGGTAGATTTTCTTACTGACCTCCCCCTCTCAGGGTAACACTACAATCCTGGTCGTTGTGGATCGGTTCTCTAAGTCCTGCCGTCTTATCCCATTGCCCGGTCTCCTACCGCCCTACAGACTGCGGAAGCTCTTTTCACCCATGTCTTCCGGCATTACGGGGTGCCCGAGGATATAGTTTCTGATCGGGGCCCCCAATTTATCTCTCGTGTTTGGAGGGCATTTATGGAACGTCTGGGGGTCTCGGTCAGCCTGACCTCAGGGTATCACCCGGAGAGTAATGGTCAGGTGGAGAGAGTTAACTAGGAGGTGGGTAGGTTTCTGCGGTCGTATTGCCATGACCGGCCAGGGAGTGGGCGAGATATATTCCCTGGGCAGAAATAGCCCAGAACTCACTAAGCCACTCCTCTACCAACATGTCACCATTTGAGTGCGTGTTGGGGTACCAGCCAGTCCTGGCACCGTGGCATCAGAGCCAGACTGAGGCTCCTGCGGTGGAGGAGTGGGTACAGCGCTCTAAGGAGACCTGGAGGGCGGTCCAAGAGTCATTACGCCAAGCGAGTATAAGGCAGAAGAAGAGCGCTGACCGTCACCGCAGTGAGGCCCCAGTGTTTGCACCTGGGGACAGGGTCTG
Organism: Oncorhynchus nerka; assembly: GCF_034236695.1. Classification (NCBI taxonomy): domain Eukaryota; kingdom Metazoa; phylum Chordata; class Actinopteri; order Salmoniformes; family Salmonidae; genus Oncorhynchus; species Oncorhynchus nerka. The sequence continues at coordinate 25,134,606 of NC_088396.1, forward strand.
GCTCTCGACCCGAAACCTGCCTCTCCGCTTGCCCTGCCGGAAGCTGGGTCCGCAGTGTATAGGGCCATTTAAAGTCCTGAGGAGAATAAATGAGGTTTGTTATCGATTATTACTTCCTTCGTATTTTCGCATTAACCCCTCATTTCATGTGTCTCTTCTCAGGCCGGTGGTAGCTGGTCCTATGCAGGAAGATGAGGTTCCGGAGGTTCCTCCGCCCCCTCTGGACATCGAGGGGTCCCCGGCGTACAAGATACAAGCTATTCTGGACTCGAGACGCCGGGTGAGAGGCTTGCAGTACCTCGTTGACTGGGAGGGGTACGGTCCGGAGGAGAGGTGCTGGGTCCCGGTGAGGGATATTCTAGACCCATCTATGTTGAGTGAATTCCATCGCTCCGTCCGGATCGCCCAGCGCCTCGGCCCCGGGTCGTCCCCGAGGCCGGCGGCCGGCGCGCTGCGGGAGCTGCGCGTCAGGAGGGGGTACTGTCACGAATATTACCGAAGGTGACTCCCCTTCTTGTTCGGTTGGCGCTCGGCGGTCGTCGTCGCCGGTCTACTAGCTATCGCTGATCCGTTGTTCTGTGTTCGTTTAGTTCTGTCTAATTGGTATCACCTGTTTCTTGTTTGGTTGTTAGGATAGGGTTATATATAGTCTGTTCAGCCCGCTTCTGTTTCGTGCGGGCTTGTTCTCCTGTTTCTTTGTTTGAGTGTATTTTGTTTGCATTTGGGTTTCACGCTGTCCGTTTATATTTCTGTTCATTTGTGTTTCCACTTTTGTACATGTTATGTTTCCAGGACATTAAAGCGTGTTGTTTTTCCCACATCCTTTGCTCTCTGCGCCTGACTCCACACCTCTTCACTCATTTACACGTCACAGAGTACAGTATATACATATGAGATGAGTAATGTAGGGTATGTAAACAAAGTGGCATAGTTTAAAGTGGCTAGTGATACATGTATTACATAAAGATGCAGTAGATGATATAGAGTACAGTATATACATATAAATATGAGATGAGTAATGTAGGGTATGTAAACATTATTTTAAGTGGCATTGTTTAAAGTGGCTAGTGATACATTTTTTACATCAATTTCCATTATTAAAGTGGCTGGAGTTGAGTCAGTATGTTGGCAGCAGCCACTCAATGTTAGTGGTGGCTGTTTAACAGTCTGATGGCCTTGAGATAGAAGCTGTTTTTCAGTCTCTCTGTCCCTGCTTTGATGCACCTGTACTGACCTCGCCTTCTGGATGATAGCGGGGTGAACAGGCAGTGGCTTGGGTGGTTGTTGTCCTTGATGATCTTTATGGCCTTCATGTGACATCGGTTGGTGTAGGTGTCCTGGAGGGCAGGTAGTTTGCCCCCGGTGATGCGTTGTGCAGACCTCACTACCCTCTGGAGAGCCTTACGGTTGTGGGAGGAGCAGTTGCTGTACCAGGTGGTGATACAGCCCGACAGGATGCTCTCGATTGTGTATCTGTAGAAGTTTGTGAGTGCTTTTGGTGACAAGACGAATTTCTTCAGCCTCCTGAAGTTGAAGAGGCGCTGCTGCGCCTTCTTCACAACGCTGTCTGTGTGGGTGGACCAATTCAGTTGGTCCGTGATGTGTACACCGAAGAACTTAAACCTTTACTACCCTCTCCACTACTGTCCCATTGATGTGGATAGGGGGGTGCACCATCTGCTGTTTCCTGAAGTCCACAATCATCTCCTTTGATTTGTTGACGTTGAGTGAGAGGTTATTTGCCTGACACCACACTCCGAGGGCCCTCCCCTCCCGCCTTCCTCCCTGTAGGCCGTCTCGTCGTTGTTGGTAATCAAGCCTACCACTGTAGTGTCGTCCACAAACTTGATGATTGAGTTGGAGGCGTGCATGGCCACGCAGTCGTGGGTGAACAGGGAGTACAGGAGAGGGATCAGAACGCACCCTTGTGGGGCCCCAGTGTTGAGGATCAGCGGGGTGGAGATGTTGTTACCTACCCTCGCCATTTGGAGGCGGCCTGTCAGGAAGATCAGTACCCAGTTGCACAGGGCGGAGTCGAGACCCAGGGTCTCGAGCTTGATGACGAGTTTGGAGGGTACTATTGTGTTAAATGCTGAGCTGTAGTTGATGAACAGCATTCTCACATAGGTATTCCTCTTGTCCAGATGGGTTAGGGCAGTGTGCAGTGTGGTTGCGATTGCGTCGTCTGTGGACCTATTGGGGCGGTAAGCAAATTGGAGCGGGTCTAGGGTGTCAGATAGGGTGGAGGTGATATGGTCCTTTGACTAGTCTCTCAAAGCACTTCATGATGACGGAAGTGAGTGCTACGGGGCGGTAGTCGTTTAGCTCAGTTACCTTAGCTTTCTTGGGAACAGGAACAATGGTGGCTCTCTTGAAGCATGTGGGAACAGCAGACTGGGAAAAGGATTGATTGAATATGTGCGTAAACACACCAGCCAGCTGGTCTGCGCATGCTCTGAGGACTCGCCTGGGGATGCCGTCTGGGCCTGCAGCCTTGCGAGGGTTAACACGTTTAAATGTTTTCCTCACGTCGGCTGCAGTGAAGGAGAGTACGCAGGTTTTGGTAGCGGGCCGTGTCAGTGGCACTGTAAAGTTATTTAGTCTGTCTGTGAGCAAGACACCCTGGTCCGCGACGGGGCTGGCTTTCTTTTTGTAATGCGTGATTGACTGTAGACCCTGCCACATACCTCTTGTGTCTGAGCCGTTGAATTGCGACTCTACTTTGTCTCTATACTGACGCTTAGCTTGTTTGATTGCCTTGCGGAGGGAATAGCTTCACTGTTTGTATTCGGTCATGTTTCCGGTCACCTTGCCCTGGTTAAAAGCAATGGTTCTCACTTTCAATGCTGCCATCAATCCACGGTTTCTGGTTTGGGAATGTTTTAGTCGTTGCTGTGGGTATAACATCGTAGATGCACTTTCTAATGAACTCGCTCACCGAATCAGCGTATTCGTCAATGTTGTTGTTGGACGCAATGCGGAACATATCCCAATCCACGTGATCGAAGCAGTCTTGAAGCGTGAAATCAGATTGGTCGGACCAGCGTTTAACAGACCTGAGCGCGGGAGCTTCTTGTTTTAGTCTCTGTCTGTAGGCTGGAAGCAACAAAATGGAGTCGTGGTCAGCTTTTCCGAAAGGAGGGCGGGGGAGGGTCTTATATGCATCGTGAATTTAGAATAACAATGATCCAGGGTTTTACCAGCCCTGGTTGCGCAATCGATATGCTGATAGAATTTAGGGAGTCGTGTTTTCAGATTAGCCCAGCTACAATTCAGACAGCCCAGCTACAATGAATGCAGCCTCAGGATATGTGATTTCCAGTTTACATAGAGTCAAATAAAGTTCGTTCAGGGCCATCGATGTGTCTGCTTGGGGGGGAATATATACGGCTGTGATTATAATCGAAGAGAATTCCCTTGGTAGATAATGCGGTCGACATTTGATTGTGAGGAATTCTAAGTCAGGTGAACAGAAGGACTTGAGTTCCTGTATGTTGTTATGATCACACCACGTCTCGTTAATCATAAGGCATACCCCCCGCCCCTCTTCTTATCAGAAAGAGGCTTGTTTCTGTCTGCGATATGCTTGAAGAAACTAGCTGGCTGCACCGACCCCGAGTCTCTCGAGTGAGCCATGTTTCCGTGAAGCAAAGAACGTTACAGTCTCTGATGTCTCTCTGGAATGCTACCCTTGCTCAGATTTCATCAACCTTGTTGTCAAGAGACTGGACATTGGCGAGTAGTATACTAGGGAGTGGTGCGCGATGTGCCCGTTTCCGGAGCCTGACCAGAAGACCACTTCGTTTGCTCCTTTTACGGCGTCGTTGTTTTGGGTCGCCGGCTGGGATCCGATCCATTGTCCTGGGTGGTAGGCAGAACACAGGATCCGCTTCAGGAAAGTAATATTCCTGGTCGTAATGATGGTGAGTTGACGTTGCTCTTATATTCATTAGTTCCTCCCGACTGTATGTAATGAAACCTAAGATTACCTGGGGTACCAATGTAAGAAATAACACTTAAAAAAACAAAATACTGCATAGTTTCCTAGGAACGCGAAGCGAGGCGGCCATCTCTGTCGGCGCTGGAAGTAAGTTACACCTAACTTTTGAACGGTAGTGTATATATCTCATCAATGTACACATAATACCCCATAACGACAAAGTGAAAACAGGAAAACAATTTTTGGGGCAAATGTATTAAAAAGAAAAACAGAAATAGCTTATTTACATAAGTATGCAAACCATTTGCTATGAGACTCAAAATTGAGCTTAGGTGCATCCTGTTTCCATTGATCATCCTTGAGATGTTTCTACAACTTGATTGGTGTCCACCTGCGGTAAATTTAATTGATTGGACATGATTTTGAAAGGCACACACCTGTCTATATAAGATCCCACAGTTGACAGTGCATCTCAGAGCAAAACCCAAGCCATGAGGTTGAAGGAATTGTCCGTAGAGACAGGATTGTTCTGAGACACATATCTGGGGAAGGGTACCAAAACATTTCTGCATCATTGAAGGTCCCAAAGAATACAGTGGCCTCCATCTTTCTGAAATGGAAGAAGTTTGGAACCCCCAAGACTCTTCCTAGAGCTGGTTGCCCGCCCACACTAAGCAATCGGGGGAGAAGGGCCTTGGTCAGGGAGGTAACCAAGATCCCGATGGTCAATCTGACCAAGATCCAGAGTTCCTCTGTGGGGATGGGAGAACCTTCCAGAAGGAAAACCATCTCTGCAGCACTCCACCAATCAGGCCTTTATGGTAGAGTGGCCAGACAGTAGCCACTCCTCAATAAAAGGCACATGACAGCCCGCTTGGAGTTTGCCAAAAGGCACCTAAAGACTCTCAGACCATGAGAAACAAGATTCTCTGGTCTGATGAAACCAAGATTGGCCTCTTTGGCCTGAATGCCAAGCGTAACGTCTGGAGGAAACCTGGCATCATCTTTATGTCATGCTGTGGGGATGTTTTTATGCGCCAGGGACTGGGAGATTAGTCAGGATTGAGGGAAAGATTAACGTACAGAGAGATCCTTGATGAAAACCTTCTCCAGAGCACTCAAGTTCACCTTCCAACAGGACAACGACCCTAAGCACACAGCCAAGACAATGCAGGAGTGGCTTCGGGACAAGTCTCTTAATGTCTTTGAGTGGCCCAGCCAGAGCCTGGACTTGAAGCTAACATTTCTGGAGAGAAAATAGCTGTGCAGCGACGCTACCCATCCGGCCTGACGGTGCTTGAGAAGATCTGCAGAGAAGAATGGGAGAACTCCCCAAATACAGGTGTGTCAAGCTTGTAGCGTCATACCCAATAAATATTAAGGCTTTAATCGCTGCCAAAGGTGCTTCAACAAAGTACTGAGTAAAGGGTCTCAATACTTATGTAAATGTGATATTTCTGTTTTTCTTATTTAGAAATTAGCAAAAAAATTCTAAAAACCTATTTTGCTTTTTCATTATAAGGTATTGTATGTAGATTAACGGGGAAAAAACGATGAAAAAACATGACAAAATATGGAAAAAGTAAAGGGGACTGAATATGTCCAAATGTACTGTACACCTACGGTGTTGTCAGTTAATCGCACAATGATTGACTTGATTCTGGGGAACTTTTAGCAAAGTGCAGAAATGTATTATTGCCATTAAATTGGTGGCCGATCTCTGTCATGGCCACAGACATGTGGCAAAACATGAAATTCAGGTTGCTGTCATCTATGAGGTTGCGAGTTCAAATAGCACATGGGGTTGCGTTCCAAGTATGCTAACAAAATTTGGGAGCAATTCCTTTTAAGTTACAGTCCATTCAGAAAATAAACCAAATTGCAAATGTTCCATTATTGAAAATAACTGATATAGAATTGGAATTTCTGTGTACTTTCTGAATACAGTTCGTTGTTGTATGTACTGAGAAAATACAGCTCAGATGTAAAAATATATTTAATATTGTTTACATGATTGTTTCCGTAACTCAGTAGCCTGTAACTTACTATAAAATTACAGGAACATTTATTTTACAGTTTGTGCCATAAGCACATCTAAAGTAATCTATAAGTTTAAATGCAATTGCAAATGAGACATGCCAAGTTAATTTGCAGGACGGCCAAAAAATACCCAAGTGCATTGTGATTGACAGTAAATATATAGAAAAAACACATATACAGTATCCTATTACTGTAGACATGTACAGTATAATGACTGTAAAATTTACAACAAAATTGACAGCAATGACTAACAGTGTAGTTTCATGTTATCACATGTTGAACTACTGTACATGATATCACATGTGAAATCATCTGAAAACTTTTCTTTGGAACATGTTGTGTGTGAATGTGTGAATACGTGTTTTTGGAACACTTCACGTGACATTTCACATGTGAAACCATGTGAAAACATGATTTTGGAACACTTCACGTGACATTTCACATGTGAATACGTGTTTTTGGAACACTTCACGTGACATTTCACATGTGAAAACATTTTGTGATCATGTGAAACTTCATGTGAAATATCATGTTCTAAAAACACATGGTTTCACATTTATCCTCTGTATACTGTCTCCATCTCTATTTTTCCCCTATAACCCTCACCATGTCTCTCTCCTTCAACTGTATGCTTTCCGCTTACCAATTCCAAATGATACATCCATCCGACCATCCTTCCATCAGTCCCTCCATCCGTCCCCCCATCGGTCCATTGTGGTTCTATGAAAAGGCAGGGACACATGAACAAGAGTCAGTCTCTAGCCCTGTGACCGCTACCATCCAAACCTCCATCTTTGTGCTGCTAACCTAATGAACTTTGAACTTTAAGAGGCAATGACCCCATGATCCCAGACCCAATGGCCTTTAACCCTCTGCTGCTGTTGTTTTTAATCAACAAGGCCACCAAGACAAGCCATTCTGTCTTGCAGTGTTGCCGAAATGTGCTGCTATGCGTTGCATAAAATACAATTCTGTGTCAAAAACAAAAGAAACAAGGCAACAGAGATTTGATGGATGCAGTCGATTTCAGTTTTGGCTGTGGCTACATTCATATACTTAGAGAATCATTTTTTGTCAAATTATTTTACTGCTTGACTTGCAAAACCATAGGCATCAAGGAGCACAGTTAGAGGCAGATAGTTACCAATCTATGGAGCTGAGTGCAAAATCTCACAGCAACAATGAGGTGTCCTGTTTTTCCGACGTTTTTGTTACTGTTAGTGCGTCTGATTTATGACCCCTGGCATATGGATGGGGAGTGGTGGAAAGATTGTAAATATACATCCTTCATCTGTCCCCTAGAGCTGCCAGCAGACAGATCAAATCCTGGAAATATGTTATCCCTGCTGTCTCTGTTTCCTTGTACACTACATCTCTGGTTTCTTAACCTCCCTTTCTGTCTCCTTGTCCCCTCCCTTTCTGTCAACTTGTCCCCTCTTTCTGTCTCATTGTCTTCAATTTCTTAGAGCACCCCGTCCCCTACTCTGTCCCCTACCTCCCTATGTCATACTCCAGTATTGCCATGTGGATGCCTACATGCCATTTATTACAATAGGATTTCCCAATTTCAGTCCATCCATATCCCTCACCATTCTATAGCATCTGGAGTTGTAAATAAGGAAGTGATGTTGTGCTGTATATCACATTTGGCGTGCCATCCCTCATTGACATGACAACCCCATCCTGGGCTAAATAAATGAACCCATAAAGCCTAATGGACTCATACAGACTGGTGCGGATGGGCCGTGTTTAAAGCCTTGTAAATCAGGGTGTGATGGCCGTTTAATGAACTCGTAAATTAATTCACCACGGTGTATAATTCGCATGGGCGATAAATATGTATGTAGTTACCTAAGAGGACGGAGAAGACATTGGAGATGAGCAGATGTGCACACAGCTAAGGACTGACGGAATCCAGGCAAGGCATTTTATAGGCCTATCAGAGATGCGATCCGGTCGTTTTTGTTAAAAAATTCTTGTATTTTTGTTCTAAATCTATGGACATGACCCAGTCGTTTGTTCTAAATGTTCTGTTTTTTTTTATAGATACATCCATAACAATGATTTAAGGCATAGAACATTTTCTCTCTCGCCAAGCCACTGTTTGGAAGAGATAGCCAACCACACAGCCAGGTTTGGGGAGTAACGGATTACATGTAAGGGATTACAAAAATTTGGTAACTGTAATCCTTTACGTTACCAGCAAAAATATTGCAATCAGATTACAGATACTTTTGAAAAACTAGATGGTCACTTCGAGGATTTTTTTAAAATTCAGAAAGGATGTTTGTGAAAAACATTATTTGACACTTCTCTGTTTTCTCAATGACATTCAAATCAGCATTGGGAAAAAAAGCACGTTTAAATTTGTTCTAGCTGAGCCAGTCTGACCGCAAGTCAGAAACCACTATGATGACACACCAAATGGGTTTGATGGATCGCGGGAAAAGAGCAGGAATAGGCTTTTGTATGCTACAGTCCAAGCCATGTCTTCCAATGGTGCGGCTGCTGTCGGCATCCAAGATTATCCAACTTGAATAAACGCTTGGAGGTAAGGATGACTGCAGTGGTGTAGTCTACGGCGATACGCATATCACTTATTATTGATATCTACATAGCGCACTGATGTGAATCATACTGCTGCTCTCATATATATCCATTGATTCTTGAAGAATATAATTTATAAATGCCTCATGAGTTTAGTTCAACTGTCACACTCCATGAGAACCCAAAATATAAGCTTGTTTTCCCCAAAATGTTTGTAAACATTGTAAATGTAAACAAACAATGTATAGCCTCGTAACATGGTTAAAACAATCAGTTTGATATCATGGATGGTCAGTCCTTGCATCCATAGCTCTGTCTATTAATCTGAGAGTGGTTACATTTCTCCAGGCCCAGCCTTCAGTTTTTTTACCAAAACAGAGGTGGGGTGGATTTGCCCTTTAAACAGCTGCATATTATCAATATATCAGTGTCACCAACAAAGAGGTAAACAATAGGCCTATGGCAAATACAGCACATGACATTCCTTTTTCACACGTAAATAGCACTTTTCAGTAGTGCTCAAAGCATGCCATTCCATGAGCGCAGCATTTATTTTTCAACTCAAATCAATGAGCCCAATCAGTCCTTCATGACAACAAAATAAATAAATAATAAATAAAAGAGTAGGGCTGGCTAGTAAATTCTTAGTTTTGGGGTTATGCTCAGGTAAAACAATTTGGCTAATCTATACTTCCATATTTCCAAATCCTATTCTTGAAGATCAAGGGGTATAATATTTATTGAAATTCTGAAAGACTTTGGTTTTTAATGTAAATATATAATTTAATTGTATTATTATATGTAGTAGAAAGCGATTGGTTAGAAGAAGCCTACTTAACCAACCCATAAAGTAAAAATGAACATCCATATATGGCCAGCTGTGTAAACTTTAACATGAATTTATCCTGCAATAGATGTCATTAAATTTGTGTCTTCTTCTAATGCCTCTTAAGGGGAAAGTCATCTAAAAGTAATTGAATGTAATCAGATTACGTTACTGAGTTTGGGTAATCCAAAAGTTACGTTACTGATTACAATTTGCCAGGTAACTGTAACGCTTTACATTTAGAACGTAACCTACCCAACCCTGCACACAGCCAACACAATCACTTCAAATAGAAGCTGGAATGACAGCAAACTAGCTGCATTTTGTGTTTTCCTATTGACATTTCTTCATATTTATCCATAAAAATGATGCTGATTCATGATTTCGACTGGCTGAGAAAAGCTGCCAGCCTGTCTGTCTCATCCCGACATCTTCATTATCATTCATTACACATTTCAATAGTCTCCTTCACATCAACATGGACCAAAGACGGATATAAAACCCTCAACCTATTAAAATTGCTTTTGACATATCAGCGCTCCCGTGCTTCATAAATTAATAATGTGATCGTAAAGAGCCTTAGAGGTTGTGGGAGGTAGTGATTAGGGCAGAGAGGGGTGCAGCAGGGCCTGCACCCAAATTAAATACAGGCCCATACCCTATCAGGACCTGACACCCGTCCATTGATTCACTTGAGTAATTCGCTGGCTATAGGGGAGCTGAGGGGAGAGAGTGGGTCAGGCTGATGTCACTCCGTGATTTGATTCCATTTCCAGTGCGGCAACAGTCAAATCAGTGCTATTGGTGGCATAATTGACCCGTGCAGGGCACTGTGTAATTGACCTTGGTGCTGAGGACAGAGTTAACTGGCTGCTGAGCCAGCAGAAAGGTTATTAACAGGAATAAAGAGCAGTGAGGGAGGAATATGTTGACTTTCAACATTTTCATCTTTATGCCACTTACATAGACCACTTATGTGGTAGACAGACTGACTGTTAGAACTAGAAGGATCTCTAGTTGAAAATACATTAGAGAAAGTGGGTTGGATATCTATGTTTGGCTATCTTTGTCATATCTGTGTCATTGCAGAAAATGTACAAGTGTTAAAATCTCGGTGTTAAGGTAAAAAGTGTAGTGAGTGTTATAGCTGATTTTTTATTTGAGTGGGGTTAACACCAGTGGGATTGAAGTGTTATCTGAATCACAGTGGAATCAACACTGCGTTGCTTTGTGTTTATTGTTACTCGACCGTGTTGAGTTAATTTCCGTTCATTCTCTCTGTGAAAGGATGCGGGAGGGGCCTCAGGGGCCCTTGAAATTTTCCCCATTTTGTTACGTTACAGCCTTATTGTTTTTTAATCCTCAGCAATCTACACACAATAACCCAAAATGACAAATCAAAAAAAGGTTTTTAGAAATGTTTACAAATGTATGAAAAAAAACCTGAAATACCTTATTTACATAAGTATTCAAACCCTTTGCTTTAAGACTTGAAATTGAGCTCAGGTGCATCCTGTTTCCATTGATCATCCTTGAGATGTTTCTACAACTTGATTGGAGTCCAGCTGTGGTAAATTGAATTGATTGAACATGATTTGGAAAGGCACACACCTGTCTATATAAGGTCCCACAGTTGACAGTGCACGTCAGAGCAAAAACCAAGCCATGAGGTAAAAGGAATTGTCCGTAGAGACAGTACTGTGTTGAGGCATAGATCTGGGGAAAGGCACCAAAAACATTCTGCCGCATTGAAGGTCCTGAAGAACACAATGGTCTCCATCATTCTTAAATGGAAGAAGTTTGGAAACACCAAGATTCTTTCTAGAGCTGGCCGCACGGCCAAACTGAGAAATTGTTGGAGAAGGGCCTTGGTCAGGGAGGTGATCAAGAATCCGATGGTCATTCTGATAGAGCTCTAGAGTTCCTCTGTGGAGATGGGCCAAACTTCCAGAAGGACAACCGTCTCTGCAGCACTCAAAAAATTAGAAATGTATGGTAGAGTGGCCAGACGGTAGCCACTCCTCAGTAAAAGGCACATGACAGCCCACTTGGAGTTTGCCAAAAGGCACTTAAAGACTCTCAGACCATGAAAAACAACATTCTCTGGTCTGAGGAAACCAAGATTGAACTCTTTGGTCTGAATGCCAAGTGTCACGTCTGGAGGAAACCTGGCACCATCCTTATGGTGAAGCATGGTGGTGGCAGCATCATGCTGTGGGGATGTTTTTCGGCAGTAGGGACTGGGAGACTAAACAGGATTGAGGAAAAGATGAAAACCTGCTCCAGAGTGCTCAGGACCTCAGACTGGTGTGAAGGCTCACCTTCCAACAGGACAACAACCCTAAACACACAGCCAAAACAGTGCAGGAAGTCTCTCAATGTCCTTTAGTGGTCCACCCAGAGCCCGGACTTGAACCTGATCGAGGATCTCTGGAGAGACCTGAAAACGCTGCCCATTCAACCTGTCAGCGAAAGGATCTGCAGCGAAGAATGGGAGAAACTCCCCAGATACAGGTGTACCAAGATTGTAGCGTCATACCTCTAATAAAGTGTTCTTTAAATCGGGATTTGCACCATCCATGGTGTAGGTATTTAACAGGGTCACATAATCGATAAGAACGTGTTATAGGTCCTGAACAGTCATTCTGATTCCAATGTAAAATAGCATTGTGAGTGACTAAAATATCACCCATAATATTTTTTTTCAGGATTCAAATGCAAACATTTATAGAAAAGATTTTGTTGTCTTATGGCTAAGTACCAGGAAGTTTGAAAAGACAGGCTGAGTGGGCGGGGAGTTTATATTGATGAGGTCTCCTTGACTGACAGTTCTCTTAAATGTTATTTTAAATGCCAAGAAGCTTGGATGCAGTGTTGCAGTAAAATCATCTCAAGCAGATTTGGTGATACACAAAGCAACTCAAACAACATTGAAATTGCATCAATAGCTAGGTTTCCATCCAATTGGTGACAGATTTTCATGCAAATAAAAAAAAAATCCTCACAAAGAAAATCTGCACATTTTCCCACCCAGTGGTGTTCCCACCAAACGGACTTGTTGCGAATAAAAATCTGTGCTTGATGACATAGTGCACAGAAAATGTACGTTCTCGCCTAAGTTTTCATGTACCAAATAAAATATAAAGTTAAATGTATTTCCATTGTATTTTCAACTCTATGGATAGTTTTGTCACAAAAACTGTTGCGTTAAATAGCAAATGTCTAGCCAACAGTTTGCAGATACAGTGCAGGTAGGCTCTGGAGGTAGGCTAGTCTACATGAAAAGATTATGGATAAGAGCAAGAATGCTTTTATTTGTCAAAACCATTGTCAAGCATCGATCATCATGCCACCAGAATCAGACCATCAGACCAGCATCAAGATCACATGCACTTTCACCACCCTGTGAAGTTCATTCTAAGTTATTTGTAGCCTAATAAACTGCATGGTCTCCCTAGTCATAGTGGGATGACTACACACCATGTCATCATGTGACTCTGAAGTTTACATTCAATATTATGGTTATTACATCAATACAGTATTTGCGCATGAAGACATTTCCATAACCATTTCTCACATAATTAATGTTACCAACACAAAAAGATCCCACCATGTTGAATGAACAAAATATCTGTCAGCATTTATAAAAATGCTTAAAAACGTTCTGTTTCCGCCACAGCTGTTGTGAATTATTTTTTGATACTGTATGACTTTACTTGCATAAAAGTGTGGATACAAACGTGGCTATTGTTGTCAACAGCTCCCATTTAACATGTTTCTTGTGATGTAGTTCACAGCAGCAATGATGGATGTGTTGATATGACAACTGCATCAGAGTTTTGAATGACCCTCCTGAATCCAAGTGTTTGACATGGGGGAGGGGACCAGTAATTTTATGATCAAACTTTAACAAAGTAGAAGCAACATTCATTTTTCATACATTGGTCATCATACTAGTTTCATCCAAATATCATCTAATTTCATGAAAAACATTATATTGACTGTTCATGACCTTGACGTTTAACACAGCTGTGTTCAAATTCTGATCTTAAATTCGCAGTGCATCTTCTTCGCAAACCACTACATGAAGGCATTTCCATTTAAAACATGACATAAGGTTGACTTTAACGTCATTTTTATGAACAGTATTAGTGGCACTAATTAAGGGGAGTTCATTGTGTTAGTAGGTGTCTAAAGCATCCCATCAACCCTCTCTCGATCATCCATTCCTGGAAGAGCTGCGTCACCGGTACAATGTAGTGCCACCGAACAGAACAACACGACCTTACATCACCTGCCTGGCAGACAAATAGGGTGTTTTCATAAAAGACCGCCTCTCTACTGGAAAATAATCTGGGATGGTGGCATGGAGAGGATTTGGGGTTGTGCGATAGCTATTTTTGCTGTTTTCATGTTGAGAGGGGCTCTCTCCCTCCCCTGCCAGTTTGTATCTATGCTTTAGCCCAAACGCAATTAATACAGGCATCATCTCCAGAACATCGAATACACACAGCATCCATATGTTCAATGGTCACAACCACCCCTTTGCTCACACACAGTCTGCAAAGGCAAATATACCCACGCATGCAAATAAGGACACAGTATTCAGAAACGCTAGAGCTACTCGTACTGAACAGTTGGGAGCCAGGGCGCATTAAAAATAGATCAGTGGGCACGCGCGTTACGTAACAAACTACACTGCGCGCTTTGCTCTAGCAGTTTAATGATTCTCTTCTTGCCTAATGTTGTAAGAGAGGAAAAGAGGGAGAATAACTGCACAACTCCCTTGCCATCATGGCGCAGACATGAATCTAGGGTATGATGATCGGGGACGCAGGGGAATTATCGAGTGTTCCCTGCGTCAGAGGCGCTACCTCGATTCTCTCCCGCTCTCCCTCCCAGCCTAGTTGTGTGACAGAGCCGCAGTCTAATCTTGAAGCTTATTTTCTTCTGAAGTTGGAGGGCAGCGGCTGGGGCCTCTCACCCTCCCCTCGCTACGTGCGCCCCAGTCACGTTGTTGTCGCAGTTGAATAATATATTGTAGAATCTACTAGATCACACAGTGTTTTTTGAATTGTGTAATAACTCATGCGTAATCAAATGCCAATAGACATAGTGCTTTATATCATCAGTGGGTTGTTATTTAAATGCCACGGGTGAAATTGTTGCACAAAGCCTTGTATTAGGATATGTAGGCTAATATAGGCATAATTCTTTCTTGACACCACATAATTGCATAAATTAACATTTATAACATCAAATAAAATCAAATGTTATTGGTCACAAACACATATGTAGAAGATGTTGTTGCGAGTGTAGCGAAATGCTTGTGGTGCAGCGAAATACTTGCTGCTTAACGTTACATGCCTACATTCCCACGAACTTCGATCAGTTTATACACTCTGAAACTTCTGACAGCCACTGTTCTTATTTCATATCAATAAACTGATAATTGACCGTGTCCTCAATAATTCTTATTGCGCAAAAACCTATTACATCAATACTTAACCCAAATAGCCAACACGATCTGTGATAGGCCTCTTAATGAATACGTTGATAAATTGCCCTGGGAGAAGAGTATATACGTAAGCAGTTATGCATAAATGCATCATAGACAGATGAGCGGGTTGACAGTTCCAACCGTACCCAGGGTGAGTCGGAAGAGGGCAGGAGTGTGTGTGTGTGTGTGTGAGAGAGAGAGTGTGTGTGGGAGGGCTTTCTCTCCCATCTGACTGAGTCTTTCACTATCATTCAGCCCTGTCCACCAATGAGCCCATGATCTCATCAAATAGACGGATTTGCAGGTACGCCCCGTCGGCTTGCACCGCCCCAGTGTCAGTGTGTGTATTTTCCCTGCCCTTCTCTTTTTTTGTAACTAAAGCTTGACGTGTAGAACGTCACACGTTGTTTCTCTCTTCACTTCGGTAACTTAGCGATATGGGTTATTTACTGTTAAACTGTTACATACGCCGGACGCACAACCGGCGCCTGGAGTGAAACAGAGCCTTGGAGAGATACGGACTATAAACTACAGTTGATCTCTCCAGCCTTCGATAAGTGAGGATATAACAACAGGTTAAGGAAAGTGAGTTGTTTAAAAAAAAAAACGATAGAATGGCAAATCCACCAAATACTGGAGGACACTTGTTATCCAACGCGAATATTAACAACAACAAAATTAAGAAATGTGGATACCTCAAGAAGCAGAAGCACGGACACAAGCGATTTTTCGTTCTGAAGGAGCCGAGCGAGGGCTTCCCTGCCCGGCTGGAGTACTACGAGAGCGAGAAGAAATGGAAAAACAAGTCGGCGGCAAAGAGAGTTATTCCGCTGGACTGCTGCCTCAATATCAACAAGAGAGCGGACTCCAAACACAAACACCTTATCGCCCTCTATACCAAGGACGAATATTTTGCTGTGGCAGCAGAGAATGAACAGGAGCAGGAGAATTGGTACAGAGTCTTAACTGATTTAATGAGCGAGGGGAAAGTGTACTCAGACGGCTCCGCATCCAATTCCGCGTCCTCGCTGGTGGGGTTTGATGAGGGGAACTACGGGATGATTACGCCGGTAACGGCTGTGTATAAGGAGGTATGGCAAGTTAACCTAAAATCCAAAGGGCTGGGACAGAGCCGGAATCTTACCGGGGTGTACAGGCTGTGCTTATCCAGCCGGACTATCAGCTTTGTGAAGCTCAACTCGGATGTTGCGTCCGTCAGTTTACAGCTGATGAACATTAGGAGATGCGGGCACTCGGAGAGCTTTTTCTTCATCGAAGTCGGCCGGTCAGCAGCCACAGGACCCGGCGAGCTGTGGATGCAGGCTGACGACTCCGTTGTGGCGCAAAACATCCACGAGACTATTCTGGAGGCGATGAAAGCCATGAAGGAGCTGTCAGAGTTCCGGCCGCGCAGCAAGAGCCAGTCATCGGGCACTAACCCCATTTCCGTGCCCACCCGGCGGCACCACAACAACCTTCCCCCAAGCCAGACTGGGCTCCAGCGACGGTCGCGCACTGACAGCATGGCCAAAAAGTCCCCCATGAGTAAATTCACCTCCTGTCGGATACGCACTGCCAGTGAGGGAGATGGCACCATGGCGCGCACCTTGCCTGTGAACGGGAGTCCCCTCAGCCCTGATATTCACCGGACCCTATTAGGGAGCTCAAACACCATCACAGCCCAGCACTGCCGGACATTTGAATCCTCTTCCCTCCAGCACAGTAAGTCCATGTCCATGCCTCTGTCCCACTCCCCACCCACAGCCACCCCCAGCCCTGTCAGCCTGTCCTCTTGCTCTGAAAGCAGTGCTCCTCGCCCCTCCAGCTGCAATGCATCTGTCTCTGGCTCCCCCAGTGATGGCGGCTTCATCTCCTGTGATGAGTATGGCTCCAGTCCTGCAGCCCTGTACCTCACTCGCAGCAGTAACACTCCAGAGTCCCTAAGGGCAGACACACCCCCCTCCCGGGATAGCAGCGACTTGCATGGCTACATGGTGATGGAGAGGCAGAACCAGAACAGTTTCCGCCGGTTACCAGAGCTGGACAAGGCATACAGGAAACGCACATACTCCCTTACCACCCCGCCCCAGCACAGGGCGCCGCCCCAGGTCTCCTCCACCTCATTGGACGAGTACACGCTTATGAGGGCCTCCTATACCAGTAGCGGCCAATCGGGTCGCAGCTCTCACACCGCCTCTCCGAAAGTTACCTATCCTGAGGACTATGGCGATGTTCAGATAGGCTCCAATGGTCACCTAGGTGACTGTGGCTACATGCCCATGACTCCGGGCATTGCCGCTCAGACAGGGTGGGTCAAAGGTGATGCTTATATGCCCATGAGCCCCATGTGTGTGTCGGCCCCCAAGCAGATCATCAACCCCCGCTCTCACCCCTCTCCAGCTGGGCTCTGTTCCCATACCGACTCCCCTGGAAGCGTGTCTCTGGAGGACAGCGGCTACATGAGAATGTTCTGCGGGGCCAAGATGTCTGTGGACAGCTCAGACGGGAAGCTCACCAACGGGGAGTACCTCAACATGTCCCCTGTGGACCCCGTGGTCTCCCTCACCCCCCCAGACTACATCCTCACAGACACTACCCCCCAGCTTCACCCTCACCACAGACAGCCTTACTCCATCAGTTCCCTGCCCCGCTCTCTCAAAGCTCAGCCCCAGAGGAAGGGGGTTACAGACACAGACCAGTACGTGGTGATGAGTCTACAGAAGAAGAGGATAGAGGAAGAGTCCAACTACTGTCCCATCTCACCTGTCTGCTCCGCTACACCCCCCACCTCCACTCTCTCCTCAGCCCCCTCACCCCTCAGAGCCGGCACGGTCACTCAGGAGGGGGGTCTGGTCCACAAGGGGAGGGTGAGCCGGCCTACCCGGCTAGCCCTGGACTCTCTAAGGACGCTGCCCTGTATGATCGAACACCCCCTCCCCTCTGAGCCCAGGAGTCCCGGGGAGTACATCAACATCGACTTTGGCAACACTACACGCTACCCGCCCATCTCCGCCATGACTGAGCGCTCTCGTTCATCACTGGGCTCGGTGGACGGGCTGATGAGGAGTTCCCCGCCACTCTCCGATTACGTCAACATTGACGTCAGATCGCACTCTCCCAAACACAGTGATTCCCCTTCTTCAATAGGGTGCCTGGAGCCGAGTCCTGCGCTTCCCTTGTGTCCCAGCCAGCCTCCCAGAGAAGAGCAGAGGGAGAGTGAGGAACAGGAGAAGATAATCGTTGTGGAATATCCTCTCCAAAAGC
The DNA here is from genome assembly GCF_034236695.1 of Oncorhynchus nerka. NCBI lineage: Eukaryota > Metazoa > Chordata > Actinopteri > Salmoniformes > Salmonidae > Oncorhynchus > Oncorhynchus nerka. The sequence goes on from NC_088396.1 coordinate 25,152,723, forward strand.
TTGCAGGCCCTGCATACCTGGTTGGTGATGTAAAAGACGACTACACTGAGATGACCTTCAGTCCTACCAACCCCCTCCCTCTGCCCCTCTCCCTGCCACCCTGTGCCCCTCCGATGCCACCACCCCCCTGCCCACCAGCCCGTCTGCCTGTGTCCAGAGACTCACCCTGAGGGGAGAGGGTACAGTGGGGTCCCCCCCGGTTCCTGTCGAGACCTTCTTCCTTGGGTGTCCGTCCCTCTCCATCTCCCCTGTCAACCCAGACAGGGGGGCAAAGGTGATCCGGGCCGACCCCCAGGGGCGCAGGCGCCACAGCTCAGAGACCTTCTCCTCCACCACCATGGTAACGCCAGTGTGCCCGTCGTTCGCCCCCGATGCCAACAAGCGGCACAGCTCGGCATCGGTGGAGAACGTGTCGCGGCCGGTCCGGAGCTCGGAGGGTTCAGATGAAGAGTACGGGAACAGCAACAGCCCCATGTGCCGGGAGACGTCAGCCGGCTACCAGAATGGACTTAACTACATTGCCTTAAACCTGATGGAAGGGAGCCTGGGGGGTTGCAGCACTCTGGGGGGCAGTGAGGGACTGCTGAGGTTCAAGGCAGCGTGTGGATGCAAGGGGGGCATGAACGGTTTTAACACCAGCCCCTATGCCACCATGGGCTTCAAGGAAACTGCAACAGCAGTGAAAGGTGAGCCAGCACCGACTCTGTGTGGCGTGTGTGTTTGCATGCTTATCATGAGCCCATTCATTCATCCAGGTGTTCATTCAAACAGTCAGTGTGTGTCAGTGCTTGAGTAAAGATATCGCTTTAGTGATAGCAACCCATTTATTTGGCATATCTACCCGTTGCTAAGTAGCAGTGCACTCCAAGTTTGTCGTGTCCTAAGGAGACGTTGTGTGTTCGCTGTGTCAAACTGAAGCCAACATTCTAATAATGCCAGAGAATTTAGACTGCCTATGTGGCACGGACAGCAGCTGCCTATGTGCGCGCGTGATTATCATTATGCGATAGCTCGGCACGCAGACCACGGGTTTCTATCCCTCATAGTCTGAACTCAACCAACCCACTGTAGCCAGCCAACTCACTACACTGTGGCTTACTGTACACACTAATGTATCGACAGGCAGTGAAATTGAGCTCTGCTGCCCGGCTCTAGGGCTAGCAGCTCCCTGTCACTTTACCCAAGTGGAAAAAACAAACAGACTTGCGCAGTGGTTACAAAGGCGCTGTTTATCTAGGCTGTATACTTGGTATTTGATATACCGTTGACGCATCCTATATTTAATGTAATTTTGTTTTTTACACGCCCTTTGTAATTAGGTGGCGAGACGGCATGATGGTTTTGAGCAACCTAGTCATGAGAGAGAGAGAAACAATATATATGTTTACGGAAGCAATGCAGTCTTATAATGATGAAGCGCGCCCATATTAGCCTACTTTTTATGTGACAGTTTTATGTGCTGTATATTGAAGGAAAATATGAATATGGAAAAACAACCATGTTTTTCAAGCTGTTTAGTGTTCATCTGTTTGTTATTGCAAGTCCGTTTAAACAAATGCATTGGTGCTTATAGTGTGACTACTAATTCGACCAGGGATATCAAGCAAATTTAGCCCCTGGGCCACATTCGGTCTTCAACGAGGTCTGGAGGGCTGCACTAACAATGTGTTATATTTCATTGCCCTCAAAAATAACAAAAAATTGTCTTCTAACCATCGTTTTTGGCATTTCCGATGCTCCCTGACTGTCGAGTGACTATTGGCGAGCTGGACAGTCAAGAAACTGGATGAATGCAGGTCCGTTGAATGCACAGTGATTATTAGTGAGCTGGACAGTCAAGAAACGGTATAATTTCTACACAGTTTCGATTTGGTTTTAGTCAACTTAAAGTATATTGAGTTTGTTTCCCCCCCAAATGTTGTTTTCATTATTATACATTTTTGTTCGATGTAGATGTTTACTCAAACCACCCTCGGGCCAGACTGGCCCCCTCGCGGGCTGGATCCCGACGTATGCTTGACAATTCTGAACTAGACCATAGACTTGAGATATTATTTCCTACTCTAAACGTGATTTATCAAACACGTGGATGGTGGATGCGATGAAACAGGACAGGGCAAGTTGAAGCACCATTATAAATGTACAGTAAATGTTCCAGCCCTGGCAAGCAGTATAATAAGTGCTTGTAAACTGTGGTATTTGGATTGGATTAGGAGTAGCCCGTCACACCCATACAGTACATCAGTTAGCCCAAGACTGTGGGAAATATGCATGGTGTTGTGAAGTAAGTAATTGAAGTCGTTTCTATTCTGGATCAATGTGTGCCCTCGAGTCCCACCCAGCAGCATTCCCTGTTACGTAGTTTTTATCTTTGTACCAGACTACGCTAGTACAAATGTACGAGAAAACATCCCAAGGGGTTCAATGATGCAGAAGATGTTTTCCTCCGCATGCTAGAACAATCCATTAGGAATAGCCAACCCACTGGTCACACACTGGTTGAATCAACGTTGTTCCACGTCACTGAATTGTCATCTGTGTCCAGTGGGTATGGACCAGGGTTTTTCTTATTTCTATAACACAGTTAGGTTATATGTGCTCTGAGAGTTTACCTTAGGATACAGCAAATATAGTGGGAAGGAAACTAATTTCCGTTCAAAATGATAATGGGATAATGGGGACAGTTCGTTCATCTAACAAATCACACTTCAACCCTGGTAATGTAATGTGTAAATATTGATGCGTTCCCGTATGAGATAGAGAGTTGGGGACACCAAAACATGAACTTTCACCTCGTTCTGGCAAATCTATGCGTGCATATGTCTACTGCAGCATCAGTATCTTGTTGTACAAAATCAAATAACAATTTATATACCTTTTAAGCGCTATGTCATAAGTTACCATAGATCTGTACCCATTGTATAATAGGTTTGCACATTGATGGTGAAATATGAATGACTTGTAGGCCTATAGGTAGTGGTTACACAATGTTGTTGCTGTTGAAGCTCCCCATTGATGTAGTGATCTGCAATGCACTGGTGAAGGGAGCTCTCTCTCTCTCCTCTGTCTCCCTCTCTGGCTGTATACCGTAGGGCTGGGTGCAGTCTGTGCACTGGGTCCCCCAGAAAAACAAGTGAGTCAGTTGTTTATCAGTTATCAGGTACTGGGCTTCAGGGCAGGAATGTAGGCATTGTGCAAAGGTTGCTGGGAGAGGTGAATGCTCACTTGTTTTTCTAACCTACTGGAGATGCTTTTGTTTTTTTTTACTCTGAGGAACTTTACAAAACAGACCATAGTGTACACACACACACACACACACACACACACACACACACACTGAACTTGCTCTCTAGAGGACTAAAAGTCTTCACACTTATTGGCCAAACATACTAAATCAAGTGTGTGTGTGTAGTTGTAGTATGTATTATGCCAGTGTATTTAAAAAAATAAATATGTGCAATAAGGTATTTCTGTTGGGTTGTCTCTGAATGTCCATTTGAGCATGAGTATGTCTGCTGAGTTGTTTTCTAGGTAGGGCAGGCATTTCCGCACTCATGTGATTTTTTCTACTAAATAAGTTGAGAAGGAAGAAAGACATGGCCCTAGGCTATGGAAGGAGAGGAGATGGGAGGAGGAGGAATGGAGTGACGTTAGTTTGTTTTTCAAAATCATGATAAAACAGACCACAGGGAGCCAGTAGGTAGAGGGAGGGAGAGGCTAAAGAACGAAGGAGGGGGAGAAAGATAGAAAGAAAGGGAGCAGTGTTGATCTGGTAAAAGTTGGCCGTGGCTGGCTTGCCTGGTTATTTACGGGATTCCTGAAAAACAAAAGATCAGCCGGAGAAAGAACAGTTAGCTGTGTTTCCGGAACGGCCCAATACTCTGCCCCGATCAGGAATGCTGTCAGGACAGCCAGCTACTCACTAACACTCTAATCATAAACACCCACCCCACAGAGAGGCTTAGACTTCAGCCACAGGCCTCACTGTGTATGTGTGTGTTTACTAAGAAATTACCGGCTTTTCCACATTCTCCCCTCACCATCACAAGGCGAGACAGTCTACATTCCACATGCTCACATTCATTTTCGAGTGGCTAGATTTGAAATGCAAATCATCTGAGGCTGAAATGACCTTTTTTATTGTGTGTGTGTGCCTGCTGCTCTTTTGACAAACACATTATATTAGAGATAAAGCCTTCAAAGCTCTTTACCTACACACCAAGGATATGGGCCTGACATCCTGTTCTAGACGTGTGTGTGCACGCGTGTGTTAGTGTGACAGCTGCTGTGTGTATCTGTGTGTAGATTACTCTGGCCTTGTGTTTTTGTGAATGAGGGATCAGGGTTTGAGATGTATTAGTTTATTGGCTCATTGAGCTGATGGTCGGTCGATAGCGTTTTTGCCAGTGTTGTTGTTTTGGTTTGGGAAATTGCATACACTCACTGACAGGGGATGGGGTGAGGGGTCACTGAGTGGGTTGGAGGCTGTTTAAATTTCAACACGCCCCTGTACGGCCCACCCCCACCCCTCGCTATGCCCCCATCAGAAGTGTGACCTTTGAACTGCCCTTGGGTGTGCAAGGGCTGTTGGGATTAGCATTATGCCTGAGAAACACCAGATATCAGCAAACAGAAGAAACATGCACACTATTCAGTATTTAGTATTTATCTCCCCTACTGTCTCGTTCTCTCTGTGTCTGACTTTCTCTCTAATCTTTATCTCTCTGTCTATCTTCTACCTCTCTTTTGTCACCTGACGTTCTCTGTTTTTCTCTGAAGCTCTTTATCATCCCTCTCTCCTGCCTCTCTCAATTCCTCATGTCTTCCCCTTGTTTACCAGAGCTCGCTCTCTCCCTCTCGCTCTCTCTCTCTTCTCTGGCCGGGGTTAGTCAGGTGTTTGATACAGACAGAGGGAGACGGGGGAGTTGACTGACTCACTCTCTTCATGTTTTTATTTAGGGGCCCTGACCAAACCCTCTCACCCCTTTTCCTTCCCTCTCTACCTCAGTGTGTGTTTGTGAGTATGCCCGTGTGTGTTAGCAGATGGTGATGGCCGGGGTCTTGCACCTGCGCCTCCAAGCACTGGTTATCTGGCCCTTCAGAGGGAGTGACAATACGCTAATGACCAGCACCATCTGCCACAACAACAGAGAGAGAGAGAGAGGAGGAGAGACGGACAGAGAGAAAGGAGGAGAGACGGACAGAGAGAGAGATGGTGGCGAGAGGGGGGGGTGGGGCAAAAAGCCAAATATCACTCTATCCCGTATCCTACTCTCTCTCTCTCCCTCTTTCACTCACTCCCTCTCTCTCTTTCTTTATCTCCCTCACTTTTTCTAGCATTAGTTTCTCTTTTCGGTAAATCATGTGATCTGGCCTCCAAGTCAGTTGGTCTCTGCCCTCCTCTCTCTCTCCTTCCAGAGAGCCTTCTGTCTATAGTGCCTAGTTCCAGCTGAGTGCCACTGATTGGCTTTAAGGACAGACCATGGAGGTTTGTTTAATGACTAATTAAACAAGTAGCTCATCAGATAGCTAATCAGCCCCATTACAGGAATTCCTTGAATTGCCTTCTGTTTTATGGACTTTGAATAGAATAATGGCTTTCATTAATTTGAACTAAATTAGTTAACTAAATTAACTTTACTGAGGTGGTGTGATTTTAGAGGATATCATAGCAGTGCTGAAAAAGTCTGATTGAATTGTCAGCTGCTGTGTGTGGTTAATTATAGAGCAGTCCTATAATAAACCTAGATGTAGTGGCATATTTAAAAATATATATATATTTTGTCCTCACCTGTCCTCCCTCCCCTGTCTCTCTCTTTCACCCGTCTTTCACCTCACCCTCCCTTCCTCCCTCCCTCCCTGTCCGTTACAGTACCTTTGAGTAAACTAGGGCGGGATGTTCCATGGGTAGATAAAAACTCTGTCAATGTTCCCTCCATTTAGCTGGGAGTTAAGGAGGATTACATTCTGCTCAGGATTAGACATTGTTGAGCAGCTTGTTTTGAGTTAGGAGAACGGAGAGCACACACACTGAGGTGTTTTTCCCAAACAGTGAGGTGAGTTGAAGTTAGGATCAATTAAGCCTCATTGTGCTCATGTCCTGACTTCTCAGATACAGGCTTCAGTCCCTCAGCCAACTACTACAGTTACATCATAACACAGCTCTCATGTCCTCTCCTCTCCGCAGAACAATGTGTATGTTTATGTTTGCCAGTCAGTCAGATGTCAACTGCATGTGTGTGGGTGCGAGTAGTGCTCTGAGACATGGTCGTACAAATGGCTAGATTAGTGTGTTGTTGGATTACCTTGGCCATTTGTGATGAAGTTTAATCGGTGTCCCAGAACACGTGCGTGTGTGAACGGGTGGGGGGCCTTCTCCTTGGCACAAGGTAAAATTTCAATTGAAAAATAAATATAAACACGTGCGATTTGTAATAATAGAATATAAATGGGTGCTGGGCTCTCTTTAAGGGCTTGTGCCGTGACTGAATATAATTGCCCAGCATGTGACATGATTTTAAATGAACGCATTTCTCCCCGTGCACAGAGAAGCACTTGGCGGTTGGACAGATGTGTGTGTGACTAATGTAATATGCTATTGCGATAATGACTTTATACAATCAGAGGAAATGTAATGGCTGTAATGGTAGTGATGGTTATTGTCTGACCTCGTTTAGTAATTTAGGCCTATTTGGACGATGCCAAGCGGTTTTTACGTGATCTCCTCACCCATTCCTTCTTATCCTTCTTTCTTTAGTTCACTCTTTTTCCCTCCCTCTTCCTCTCTCAAAAATTGAAATGTTCACATTTCACATGATTTTTTAACACAACCCTGTGCCGAAACCAAAAATCTACCTCCCCTTCCTACATACACCACTACCCCCCCACATACACATACACCACTACCCCTACATACACCACTACCCCCTCCCCTCCCTACATACACCACTACCCCCTCCCCTCCCTACATACACCACTACCCCCTACATACACCACTACCCCCTCCCCTCTCTACTTACACCACTACCCCCTCCCCTCCCTACATACACCACTACCCCCACATACACCACTACCCCCTACATACACCACTACCCCCCCCTCCCTACATACACCACTACCCCCTACATACACCACTAACCCCCTACATACACCACTACCACCCTCCCCTCCCTACATACACCACTACCCCCTCCCCTCCCTACATACACCACTACCCCCACATACACATACACCACTACCCCCTACATACACCACTACCCCTCCCCTCCCTACATACACCACTACCCCCTACATACACCACTAACCCCTACATACACCACTACCCCCTCCCCTCCCTACATACACCACTACCCCCTACATACACATACACCACTACCCCCTACATACACATACACCACTACCCCCTCCCCTCCCTACATACACCACTACCCCCTACATACACATACACCACTACCCCCTCCCCTCCCTACACACACCACTACCTCCCTCTCCTCCCTACATACACCACTTGTTGTGTGATTAGCTGTCTTTGTGTGTGTGTTATGAATGTATAATGTGTTTGTTATGAATGTGTTAAACGTGTGTGTCCTTCCTGGAAGCTTGTGGGTGTGTCTGTGTGTGGGTGGCCTAGATAGGAGGAGGAGCTGGCCATGTTAGCAATGTAAACAACGTGGATGTTGTTGTTGTTTGTTTGGTGTTTGTTTGTCCTGTGGGCTCTTGACTTGCTGAGAAGAGAGAGAAAGAGAGCGGAGAAGGGAGAGCGATGGCTGATGATATTACATCTCCCCATGTCCCCCCTTCCCTCTTCAGGCGTGGCAGAAAGGCTACATTGGGGTAAGTCCTGTTAGGAGAGCTACATGCCTGTTATGTCTGAGCTATGCTACTGCTAGGAGAAGCATATAATCAACTACTGCTAGGAGAAGCATATACATCAACTAGTAAGCACATAAGCACATGTTTACTGTACTTTAAACTACTGTACTAGCAGTACAGTACTGTGTGTGTGTGTGGTAGAGTGTTCCTGGCCTGAGAGATGCAGGTCTAAATATAGCCAGTGAGAAATACATAACTCATGTAGAGAGCAGTGTGTACGTGTGGGACGGGGTAGGGGTACCTTCCAGGGATGGGTAGCGGGGTCTGTGTGGCATGGCTGCAAGGGGGAGGGTTACAGAGTAATGGGCTCATTTATCCCTCCCTCTCCCCCTCGCTCTCTATCTCTCTCCCTCTGTGATCAGCGTGTGTAAGATTAGCTGTGTTAGGAGAGGTTGTCTTTCTCAGCTGACACACTGCACTCAGCAGGGCTGGTTGAGTCTCCACTGATAAAAGGAGATTGTGATAGCTGGGCAGGAGTGTGTGATTGGTAACCAGAGATGTGTGTTCAGAGACCTGGCCTGTGTGTCTTGAGATGATTCAACTCTGATTCCCGGCAACCTTCCCTCATCCCCACTCCCTCATACCCCTGTGTCTGCAACCAACAGGTCTGAACCGGCCCTGCTGGCACACACGCATGGCCTCACCACATTCTCATGTCTGTGTGTCAGGTTGATTGTGTTACTCTGTTTTTCCGACCCTTTCCTCCTTTCCCTGACCCCTCAGAGAAAGTGACTGGGCCTTGGTGTAATTGGCCCTGTGAAATTCAAACTACTACTGTGAACTTTGCCCCCCTCTTCCCGTCCCACACATACAACACAATTGACCACTCAGAGTGGTGTGTGTGGGACAGGGAGAGTGAGGGCAAAATTCACAGCAGTTGTTTTAATTTCTAGTTTGAACACAGAAGTGAGAAGGCATTTTATCAGCTGTGTTGTTATGGGTACCCACATGAAAAATGATTACAGTTCACTATAGAATTCTACAGTGCTTATTGTAGAGTTATATTGTAAACTGTAGTATATTGTAGAAAACTCTACTTCACACTGTAGGATCCCTCGATCATGTGTAGTAGTTACTATATAATGTTGGAGAATAATATAGTATACTGTATTATCCGAGAAAAAAACTGCAGTAAATATTACAGTAATATCTGCAAAAACACTACAGTCCACAAAAACATTACACTTTTTTTAACTATAGTAAATACAGTATTTAATTTGCATATATCCTGCCCATTACCCTCCCCAATATCGCAATTTGTGCCACCAATAATTGTGAAACCCACATGCCAAAAATAGACCATATATTTTGTTCCCTACATGATATAGAAAACAGAAGAAGTTTTGAAAGCAACACATTGACTGTAGTACTCACGCTTCAAAAACTCTTGACCATTGTTACTCTCCCTTCCGGGATGGCTATAGGGCCCTACCTTGCCCTCCCTTTGGAAAATCAGATCACGACTCCATTCTGCTCCTCCCTTAAGGCAGAAACTCAAACAGGAAGTACCCCTGCTAAGGTCTATTCAATGCTGGTCTGACCAATCGGAATACATGCTTCAAGATTGTTTTGCCGACGTGAGTAAGACATTTAAGCATGTTAACCCTTGCAAGTCTTCCGGCCCAGATGGCATCCGTAGCCGCGTCCTCAGAACATGTGCAGACCAGCTGGCTGGAGAGTTTATGGACATATTCAATGTCTCGCTATGCCATTCTGCTGTCCCCACTTGTTTCAAGATGTCCACCATTGTTCCTGTACCCAAGAAAGCAAATGTAACTGAACTAACTGATTATCACCCTGTAGCACTCACTTCTATCATCTTGAAGTGCTTTGAGAGGCTAGTTAAGGATCATATAACGTCCACCTTACCTGACACCCTAGACCCACTTCAATTTGCATACCGCCCCAATAGATCCACAGACAATGCAATCACCATCGCACTGCGCACTGCCCTATCCCATCTGGACAAGAAGCATACCTAAGTAAGAATGCTGTTCTTTGACTATAGCTCAGCCTTCAACACCATAGTGCCCACCAAGCTCCTCATTAAGCGTGGGGTCCTGGGTCTGAACCCCGCGTTGTGCAACTGGGTCCTGGACTTCCTGGCGGGCCGCCCTCAGGTGGTGAATGCATGAAACAACACCTCCACTACGCTGATCCTCAACACAGGGGCCCCACAAGGGTGCGTGCTTAGACCCCTCCTGTACTCCCTGTTCACCCATGACTGCGTGGCCACACACGCCTCCAACTCAATCATAAAGTTTCGCAAACAACACAACAGTAGGCGGCGGAGGAGTAGGTGAAGGCCCTGGTGGAGTGGTGCCAGGAGTAATAATCTCTCCCTCAACGTCAACAGAATGAAGGAGCTGATCATGGACTTCAGGAGACAGCAGAGGGAGCACACCCCTATCCACATTGACGGGACCGCAGTGGAGAAGGTGAAAAGCTTCAAGTTCCTCAGTGTACACATCACTGACAATCTGAAATGGTGTACCCACACATAAAGTGTGGTAAAGAAGATGCATAGCGCCTCTTAATCCTCAGGAGGCTGAAGAAATGTGCCTTGACCCCTAAGACCCTCACAACACCGGGGGAACACTACAGCACCCGATGTCACAGGAAGGCCAAAAAGATAATCAAGGACATAAACCACCCAAGCCACGGCCTGTTCATCCCGCTATCATCCAGAAGGCGAGGTCAGTATAGGTGCATCAAAGCTGGGACCGAGAGACTGAAAAACTGCTTCTATCTCAAGGCCATCCCTGTTAAATAGCCATCACTAGCCGGCTACCGCAAGGTACTCAACCTTGCACCTTAGAGGCTGCTGCCCTATGTACATAAACATGGAATCACTGGTCACTTTAATAATGGAACACTAGTCACTTTGATAATGTTTAAATACTGCTTTTACTCATATGTATTCTACTGTATTTTAGTCAATGCAATTCCGACATTGCTTGTTCCACTGGATGTCATAAGGTGAAAGCACCAATTTGTAAGTCGCTCTGGATAAGAGCGTCTGCTAAATGACTTAAATGTAAATGTTAAATGTCCTAATGTTTATATATTTATTAATTCCATTCTCTTTACTTTTAGATTAGTGTGTATTGTTGTGAATTGTTAGGTACTACTGCACTGTTGGAGCTAGGAACACAAGCATTTCGCTACACATCTGCTAAATATCGGTACGTGACCAATAGAATTTGATTTGATTCATGCTATAGTTGAACTATAAATTATATTACTGTGAATACAGTAAAGGCCCTCAAAACACTACAGTTAATACTATAGTATTTATACCATAGTATATTGTATAGTATATTTTCATGTGGGTAGTGTGCGTTATTAGGTGTAGTGTTATGGCTAGGTTTTGTAACCTACCTCAGTGTTTCCCCTAGGAAATGTATAGTTTTAAAGCATATTTCCTGCAATTCTACACATTTTGCCATGTTCTTATGCTGTCGAGTGTCTCAAACATTATCACAAAATTAGATTCTCCCTGACTCTCTATTTTTTATTTTGGTGATTGTTAGTTTTCAACGATGATCTGATTAAGAAAGATACACAGTGCATTCGGGAAGTATTTAGACCCCTCCATCAATCTACACACAATACTCCATAATGACAAAGCAAAAAGAGGTTTGTGTCTACAAACTTTATATATGGTTTTAGTCGTTTAAGTTTACACTGAAAACGATTTACCGAAAATAATAATAAAACATATATACTGTATTTTGGTAAGGTTGGACAGCTATGAGGTTTGGTTTCCCAGTACCAGGCTAGTTCCTGCTTCCTGGTTTACTGTCTCAGACAGAGCACAGCACATGGTGAGACAGGATGTCTGTGGAAGTGGGTCAGCCCCTCTAATGTGCTTAGCAGGTTAATGGAGCGCTAATCAGCCTCGTGTGTGTGTGTGTGTGAATCACTCCTCTATATACTATAGTATACGATGTACTGCTCTCCTCCTCTGTGACTGAAGTTTTGGGTATAAGCAGTGCACTTGTATTTACCAGATTCCTCTCTTTCTTCTAGTCGGTGGGTATAGGGGATCAGTAGTCTGGAAAAGTACCAGTATTTTAGTGTTTTGGGCTGACCTTTTGGTTTCAAGTTCTGGTGTTATGCCGTGTGTGTGTGTGTTGTAACACTGGGGGTTCTGAATTGGGGGTTTGTTTAAGAGAGTGACGATCACATCGAGCTCTGTGAAAACACCTCTTGTTCTCTGCTTGGAAAAGGGAGGAGTGAGTGAGTGAGGCATTGCTATGTGCTGTTAGCTGAGACTTCCTCTGCCATGTGAGCACTGCATGCAAATCACACCGCACAAACAAGTACACAGGCGAGAGAGAGAGAGAGAGAGAGAGAAAGAGAGAGAGAGAGAGAGAGAGAGAGAGAGAGAGAGAGAGAGAGAGAGCGCTTACACAAGGCCAGAAAAACACTGTGTATACGTACATGTTTGTCAGTGGGTGTTTGTTTTAATCACATTTCCTATTGCTGCAGGATTATTTTCCTCCTGTAATCACTGGCTCAAATTCAAGATCCTACATCTGTATGTGCTTCTGTGAGTTCTGTATTCTTAGCTCTGGGTTGGTTCTTATATCCTTGTGGGGACCTAAAATAACCAAAAGTCCCCACAAGGATAGTAAAACAAGGAAAATTCACCCTCGTGGGGACATTTCCCACGTCCCCATGAGGACAAAGGTTATTTTACACTAAGGGGTTAGGTTTACGGTTACAATTAGAGTTGTGGTTAGAATTAGGGTTTGGTTGAGGGGTTAGAAGTTAGGGTTAGAAATGTATTTTAGGTTCCCATGAAGATAGAAGAACATAATGTGTATGTGCGAGTGATTTATGAGGTTGGAATGGGAGCCACAGGAGAGAAAGGTCAAACGGTGTATCCCCACTCTGTTACCAAGTATGGAATAAGTCTTCTTCAGCAAGGGGGAATTGTGTGTGTGTGTGTGTGTGTGTGTGCGTGCGTGTGTTTGTCAGCTGGGAGCAGGTGCTTTTGCGGCAGGGGGAAAACCGTGGCATTTAGCACTATGCAGCTGACGGAGTACAGTCTCCAATGACGACAAACACAGACCCATACAAGCACTAACTGACACACACACAAAACAACAACACACTCATGCACACACACATCATTTTCAAAGGAAAAGATAGCGAGAGCGTAGTGGGACAGAAAATGTAATGCATTCCAATACCTGTATGTGTAATTTGCTAGTAGATACATACGGCAACCTATTTAACCAAATCCCTCCCCTCTCTGTTTCTCTTTCTCTCCAATCAGACTGAACACTGATGGCACCGCCCCCTCTTACACCCCCTGTTCCTCGCTCCCTCTCTCTTGTTCGCCTGGCTGTGAATGAGGGATAAAGCTGCAGCCTAGTGACGAAGTTGCCACGCAGACAGCTGGACCATGTGCTGCAGTAGACAACCTTTAACCTCCACCATCCCCTCCCCAGGGGTCAACGGGACCACCATCGTCACGGCAATGTGGACACCCCCCTTCCAAGCTTCCAATCCTCCCCACATTCGGCACCCAAATATTAAGGGTCCGTTGCTGCTGCTCTCTGAACAACTACAACTTAAAGGACTGTACTCATCGATGATTATCTATGTACATACAAAGTTACTTCTGCAAAATAATTATTATAATTATTATTATTCCACTGGTTTTCGTTTGGCTTTGGCTGACAGGGCCAGTTACCCTCACTTTAATAACCTGTGAACCAAACCTGGAGATATTCCACACACTCCCACTCACACACGTTATATATACGTACACATCACATATTTATTTATTTATATGTGTGCACTTTGTTGTGTATATGTGTTTGTGTGGATGTGTACACTAAATTTGTACGAAAGAGAGTTGGCATTTTACGAACATATTCAGTATATAACAATGTACTAAGTTAACAGTTGCTAAAAAGCCTACCTCAGAGCAAACCAGGTTAGTACTTATTTACACACCAGAAGTGTACAAAACATTAGGAACACCTGCTCTTTCCATGACATAAACTGACCAGTTGAATCCAGGTGAAAGCTATGATCCCTTATTGATGTCACTTGTTAAAGCCACTTCAATTGAGACATGGATTGTGTATGTGTGCCATTGAGGGTGAATGGGCTAAACAAAATATTTAAGTGCCTTTGAACGGGGTATTGTGGTAGGTGCCAGGCGCACTGGTTTGAGTGTGTCAAGAACTGCAACGCTGCTGGGTTTTTCACGCTCAACAGTTTCCCGTGTGTATCAAGAATGGTCCACCACCCAAAGGACATCCAGCCAACTTGACCCAACTGTTGGACGCATTGGAGTCAACATGGGCCAGCATCCCTGTGGAATGCTTTCGACACCTTGTAGAGTCCATGCCCCGACGATTTGAGGCTGTTCTGAGGGCAAAAGGGGGGTGCAACTCAATATTAGGGAGGTGTTCGTAATGTTTTCTACACTCAGTGCATACAGAGATATATTTATTTATTTTCAGAGGTGAATGATTTTATGAACACCAATCCAAAGCCTTACTTATCTACTGTCCACTGTTACTGACGGACATTTAGTTTGGACCTATAAACACGCAGAAACTCTAAGACTTAAACCGATCGCCATGGAGATTGGATGGGATTTGTCTGAGCAGCCGGAGAGGAAAAAATCTTTCCGCTTTCCCTCTGCTATCATAGATTCCTGAGATTATTACAGTTTGTTCACATATAGGTACTATATATTAATGTCATAGTAATATATGTATCATTGCATACAAAGGTTAGGAGAAGAATCTCTTTGGCATTATTCCACACACACAATGCAAATACACAGAAGAGAAGGAAGTTGGACATGCACACCATCGTCACACACACATCCCAGTTTGACCTGGGCTTCTGGTAGTCTTTAGTGACTAAAACACCATTATAGAGACAAAGCGGAAGGTACCTTTATATACTTTAACCTATTACCTTGTTTACTCACAACAACCCACCTGTGACATGTTTTCTCACATGATGCCTCAGCACTGAGCCTCTGGTAAGCTGTGATAGGCTATTTGGCACATAGGTGACCTGTCATTGGGCGGGTGGGCAGACACATACACACACCTGGCTGTTCAGGGAGGTTTTGACATGATTGAAGCCATCGCTGCTGCTTTGGGATCTGACACTGAGTGATGAGACACCAGAGCTGACGCTGCACGGTCTTGCACTTACAAACTCCCTAGATTGTAAACACAAGACACTTTTGAATGTAGTCTATTCCATGTTCTCCTCTTGGGGAATGTAACCACCGTGACAGCAAGGAGAAATACCACACCAATACTAATAAAAACTACTACAACAACTTCATGCAGAATGAGACAACAGAAAAAACAGATACGAAAAGCAGTGTCACTTACTTTGAGTTTGTTGGTACTCAACGTTTGCCTATATACTGTAAATAATGTACAAATACAGAGAATTACAAGTGAGTGCAAGCTGAACCTTTAGCTTTGGAGATATTTTAAGTTAAATATGATAACACATGTTGTTTGTACTGTATATATGTGTTTGGAGTGAATTCTTGGAAATGAAAGCACTAATTATTGTTATATACGCCAAGCAACAAAGTTTGGACTTGATTTTTTGAAACTATTATTACAGGATGGTCTTGTGAAATGAATGCCACTACAAGGACATTTTCTAATGCTGTAATGCCAAGATAGATTTTAAGAGAAATTATTAATTAAAAGTTAATTCTTGCTACTTAGGTACAATTCACGAATGGCATATGCAATATTTACATTTCTTTACAGAGAGGTACCACATTTATAAATACTATGTTAATAATCTTTGTTAAACCTCAAAACATATAATTTTTTGGCCTCTTTGTAAAATTTTTCTGCCAATTTCTATTGGAATGTTTTTTTGTTTGTTTTTTTGCTATTGGAGCCTATTGGTGATTTGAGCAGTGTTTTTTGCTATTGGAGCCTATTGGTGATTTGAGCAGTGTTTTTTGCATTTGGATAACGTTCCCGTTGGGTTTTAATTTAGCATCTAAAGGATAAGATAACATGACAAACTAGCTTAACTTGCTGTGTCTTCCATTGTAAATACTTAATATCTTATTGCTTATTGTGGTTCTACTAAGAGATGATAATTTAAACCTAGTGTAGTTACCATGGCTTTGGACTGTATTGATTCTTTATAGACACATGCAATAAAGAATAACACTATTTAAGAAAGCTAATGTCTCTGTCTTCTCTCTCTTTCCTCTCCTCTATATTTCTTCACAAACGACTGTGGAGTTTTTTTTCTCTCTCATCTGAATGGCAGAATGAAGGAGCATCACCAGTCTCCTCAGACACCAGATGACTCAATTCGTTTTAGGGCTTGTTCAATGACAGGGTTTCTTCATTACATCAAATAAAAATCCCTCTCTCAGAATGCCCTTTGTGTCTTAGCCACTCATGTTCCTCTGTTCCCTCTCTGCTAGTATCCTTCAGTAAGTGTTGTTCTATGACTTCTGTCCATTGAACAACACCCCAGTAGCAATATGAACAAATGAGAAGAGTTATCTTAGCATCCTCTAGCATTAAAACTGTTATTGTTTTGCCCCCCTCCACTCCCCCTGCACCCATTATCTTCCTCCTACCCAATTCCCCCTCCACTTCCACCTGCCCTTCTCCCCGACCCCATACAATAGTAATTAGACTAGCTTGTCATCAGCGACATGCAGAACTGTGAGGGAATAAAAAAAAGCAGTGATGGGATTATGATCCTGTGCCCTCAGCCACATGCTGTCAGATTAGTCCTTCTCACAGCTGTGCTAATTAAAATGGTAATTAAGGCTGAGAAACCAGGTATCAGTGTAACAGTCTGGTTGGGATATAAGTGTGTGTTTGGGGGGGGGGGGGGTATGTGTATGGGGGGCAGAGTTTATGGAGGGAGGTGATTGTATTTTGAATGCATGTGTGTGTTGGGTGGAGGGTGGGGTGTGTATGTTTGTGAGGGGGTGGGTAAGATTGTTATTGTGTGCATGTAGCATGTGCGTGTAGGTGAGAGGAGGAGACATATTTGTGTGTTGACATGTTTATGAGTGTGAAGAGTTGGTTTCGAGGGACAACAGACCAAATCAAACCCAGTCTATTATTTCAGTTCTGTCCTGAGCAGGTAGAGCTGTGTGGGGCAGAGGCTAAAGAAGCATAGATTACAGAGAGGAATCACAGTAGCCTGGGTAGAATATAACACAGGAATGAAGGACTGGTTGTACCCAAATTAGTAGAGAGGGGTAACAGAAAGGGTTAGGGTTAGATTCAATCCATAGCGATTGAAATTGAAAGGCAATGTTTTCACTTTCGCAGAGACTGGATTCACGGTAAACGTTGCATATGCTCAATCTACAGCGTGGATCTTAATCGCAATGGATTGAAGGGGGTAGGAGAGAGGGATATAGGATTGAAGGGGGTAGGAGAGAGGGATATAGGATTGAAGGGGGTAGGAGAGAGGGATATAGGATTGAAGGGGGTAGGAGAGAGGGATATAGGATTGAAGGGGGTAGGAGAGAGGGATATAGGATTGAAGGGGGTAGGAGAGAGGGATATAGGATTGAAGGGGGTAGGAGAGAGGGATATAGGATTGAAGGGGGTAGGAGAGAGGGATATAGGATTGAAGGATTCAGTAGCGTGACATTTGCGGGCCAAAATGCTTGACTTTGCTGACATAATTCTGAAATGTTGCATGGCAATTAACAATGATTTAGTGCAATTTGTCACGAAAGTGCTCTGATGACGGAAAAGGTTTGTTGACAGTGTGGTGATTGGTTAAAATTGTGATTTTGTAGTGCATTGAGCGGACTGTTACTGTATATGCGGTAATATTTCGATGACTTTACTGTTTTATGCGGTAATAGGGATTGGTCAAAGTTGCAAGCCCTGGCATAATATGCAAGGAATTGTTGATTTTGCCAAAAATCTTACAATCCTGAAAGGACTGAGGATTCTGACAGGAGAGGGCTCACCTGTTCTCTCTAAATGAGGTTCCAGCCATCACGTCTCTCTTCCCTCTCTGCTCGTTAGGCCTAATTAAGCACACTATTTTGCCCTATTAAATAAAGATGAATGTATCAGGCTAAACACAGCCAAAATGTTCTCTATGGACACACACACACACACACACACACACACACACACACACACACACACACACACACACACACACACACACACACACACACACACACACACACACACACACACACACACACACACACACACACACACACACACACACACGATCCATCATGACTGTCACAATTACAAAATATTGTGTGAAAGGGTAATATCATGCTGTAGCCTGTATTCTGAAATATGTGTGAGGCCCAGGTCAGGTCAGGTCCCCCGTGTTTACAGTGAGGGGTTACTGGAGGATATAACAGAGAGTGACACATGAGCCAGATACAGTCAAGACTGTGGTGAGGAAATGGAATGTTCAGCCTTACCGGAACCAATCAGCACGGGGTTACTAATGCAATTTGGTGTCTGTGGTGTGGTGTTATAGCCCAGGTTGACTCAAAACCCACCATAAGCTGAGCTATGAAAAAACATACCCAGATCAAAGAGCAAGTGAAATTGCTCATTTAAAGTTAAAGAGCAAGTTAATACAGTTAACCCCTTTTCTCCAAACCATTTAACTGAATGTAATTCAAGAAGTGGGTTTTCATGACGGAGCAGCCGCACATGAGCCTAAGATCACCATGCGCAATGACAAGCTTTAGCTGGAGCGGTGTAAAGCTCGTCGCCATTGTAATTAGGAGCAGTAGAAACGCATTCTCTGGAGTGATAAATCATGCTTCACCATCTGGCAGTCCAATGGACAAATCTAGGTTTGGCAGATGCCAGGAGAACACTACCTGCCCCAATGCATAGTGCCAACTGTAAAGTTTTGTGGAGGAGGAATAATGGTCTGGGGCTGTTTTCATGGTTCGAGCGGAGGGAAATCCTAACACTACAGCACACAATGACATTCTAGACGATTATGTGCTTCCAACTTTGTGCCAACAGTTTGGGGAAGGACCTTTCCTGTTTCAGCATGACTATGCCTCATGCACAAAGCGAAGTCCAACCCCATTGAACACCTTTGGGATGAATTGGAACACTGACTGCGAGCCAACCTCACTAATGCCCAACCTCACTAATGATCTTTTGGCTGAACGGTAGCAAGTTCCCGCAGCAATGTTCCAACATTTAGTGAAATGCCTTCCCAGAAGAGTGGAGGCTGTTATAGCAGCAAAGGAGCTACCAACTCCATATTAATGCCCATGGTTTTGGAATGAGATGTTCAACCAACAGGTGTCCACATACTTTTGGTCATGTAGTGTATCTTTACTTTTACTCGAGCATGACAATTGGGTACTTTTTTCAACACTGGTACTTGTGTCCAATTTTAAGAAATGTACTGTATAATAATGAAATAATTTGAAACAATGCACAAAGAAATGTCATCCTGTGACCCACCTGGACTCCTGCCGTGACCCACGGTTTGGAACCACTGTTTTTGACTGAATACATTGTGTGTGTGTGTGTGTGTGTGTGTGTGTGTGTGTGTGTGTGTGTGTGTGTGTGTGTGTGTGTGTGTGTGTGTGTGTGTGTGTGTGTGTGTGTGTGTGTGTGTGTGTGTGTGTGTGTGTGTGTGTGTGTGTGTGTGTGTGTGTGCTATTTTTGAACTATTTTACAATTCAATTCTTATTTCCAAATGCATTATTTCAAATATCAAACAGACCTGGATTCAAATGCATGGAGGATATAAATATTTGAACTTGAAAATAAACTTCAAATACATGCCAATACTTTCCAAGTGTATGTTTGTGTGTGTGTGTGTTTAGGGTTGTACTATTCTTGAGTATGTGATATTCTGGGTTGCAGGCATTGGGTCACTTAGTTGGGTAGTTTTCTTTAAAAACAACTGGGTTATTGATGCTGGGTGCTGGGTTATAGCGATATGACACAGTTCGTCAGATTAGAAGACTGGAGGCGTAGTTTAGTAGGGGTGTGGCATTCAGCTAGTTCTTTTTAACTACCCATGAGAATAAATGTCATTCCTGTTCATCTGGTCTGTTGCTCAGTTATAATTAGTGATGGGAAACAAAGGCGTTTTGCAGGCTTTGGTGCGTTCACCAAATTGTACTGATTGCTGGTCAGTAATAAATAGCAGTGTGTGATTATCAGATATATGTTATTCCTATCCGTTGGCTTTAGTAGCCTATAATCAGTTGGAATACCAAACAGTTTCACGTCTTACATCACGCTTCCATTTTTCGCC
This sequence comes from Oncorhynchus nerka, assembly GCF_034236695.1. Classification (NCBI taxonomy): domain Eukaryota; kingdom Metazoa; phylum Chordata; class Actinopteri; order Salmoniformes; family Salmonidae; genus Oncorhynchus; species Oncorhynchus nerka. The sequence goes on from NC_088396.1 coordinate 25,172,880, forward strand.
TGGCATTATTTAGGATGTTTAAGACAGACGCTTATACTATACTAAATAAAACAAATCATTTGAACTAGAGTGCAGAAAATGTGGTTTCAAATTAAAACATTTCTAATAGTGTACCTTCAACAGCATTCAACATCATACCGTCACATCACTGACTGTTCCATAGTTCCCTACTTCACCTGCTAAGCTGCCAGTCAGGTAAATCGTTTTGTACAAAAGTAGGGTCTCCAGTAGAGGTTGGTGTTTAACCTGTCTAGGACTGGGGTTCCGCTCACCAACAGCCAATGAAATGGCAGGGTGCCAAATACAAATCAACAGAAATCTCATTAATCAAATTTCTCAAACATACAAGTATTAGGCACCATTTTAAAGATAAAGTTCTCATTAATCCAGCCACAGTGTCTGATTTCAAAAATGCTTTACAGGGAAAGCTCCACAAACGATTATGTTAGATCACCACCAAGCCAACAATAAATGCTTGTTTTGTTCGATAATGTCCCTAATTTATGTCCATTTATGTCCAATAGCTTCTTTTGTTAGGGCGTTTGGTAAACAAATCCAAAAGCGTGATCCACTAATTTCCCCAATGCTAACCATTATTTTGTCTCATGCTTTTCTGCACACTTCTCACACCTAGGAACCTCAGTCCTACACACTGCTGCCACATGCCCATAAGCTTGACTTGACACCTGTAACAACGTAATGTATTTGGCACAAAAGCTCATACAGGGTCATTTATATATCCTAACATCACTTTATCGGGCAAAGACTCAACATCCAAACTCAAAACAGACGACTCTTCTGTTTCACCACTCACGCCACCCTGTCTGCGTTGCACCAAATATGAGCATCATAAACACCGGGAATCTTCCCCTTTCACATTTACTGCTACCCCAGTAATCACTCCTTTCAATGGGGCAATTTTCTTGTCCCAATTTGTTTAACGCGGAGCGGCTGCTCCCTCTGACCCGCAGAAACCCAAACAATTATCACAAGACCACTTCTGGTTACCTTCACCGATTCCATAGCACCCAACTCTGAAGCCACAAAAGGATCAGAGCAAAGGCAAGGGTCCACTTTAAAAAAAATGTCACTCCTACCATCACAGACTCATCTTTATGCTGACCCTTGGTACAAGCCTTGGGCTCCGAGAACTTCACCACACCTACCCCTTCGATACTTCGCCCTTACTCACTTCCATTTGAACTCCTGTCTTGGATCCGGCATACAGCTCACTCTGCTTACACTTACTACCATTCTTCTTTCAGAAACCATCTCCCTTTTTTCCACCATTTTTAAAAAGAAATTCAGATTCATTCAAGCTCACCCTCTTCCTCTCTCTCTTAGACCTCCTCTGCTTCTCCTTTTCCCTCCATTCCTCCTCCATATTTCAAGTATATGCCTCCTTATGATAATACTGCACTTTTCCTGAAATACATCTTGTTCTTGCCCTCTCAAGGGATGGCATTTTCCTCGACACACACCAAACAGGGTGCTCGGCTGCTATCCCGTCTCCCACCTCAAAAAATGTTTTATACACACCAGCACTGATGGATGCGTCAGCTTGACAACTGCGTCTGTGTTTTGAACTATACTTCCCTCCATTTTTCATGCTGGCTGAAGACCTTGCTAGCCAGTATCTATGCTGAACAAAAATATAAATGCAACATGTAAAGTGTTGGTCCCATGTTTCATGAGCTGAAATAAAACATCCCAGAAATGTCTCTCAAAATGTGTGCACAAATTTGATTACATCCCTGTTAGTGAGTATTTCTCCTTTGCCAAGATAATCCATCCACCTGACAGGTGTGGGATATCATGATCAGCACAAGGTGCAATTACACAGTTGCACCTTGTGCTGGGGACAATAAAAGGTTTTGTCACACAACACAATGCCACAGATGTCTCAAATGTGGAGGGAGCTTGCAATTGGCATGCTGATTGCAGGAATGTCCACCAGAGCTGTTGACAAAACATTTTAGGTTCCTTTTGTCTGCCATAAGTAGCCTCCAAAGTCATTTTAGAGAATTTGGCAGTAGGTCCAACCGGCCTCGCAATCGCAGACCACGTGTATGGCGTTGTGTGGGCAAGTGGTTTGCTGATGTCAGCGTTGTGAAGAGAGTGCGGTGGGGTTATGGTATGGGAAGGCATAAGCTAAGGACAATGAACACAATTGCATTTTCTGAATGGCAATTTGAATGCACAGAGATACTGTGACGAGATCCGAGGCCCATTTTTGTACCATTGATCCGCCGCCATCACCTCATGTTTCAGCATGATAATGCACAGCCCCATGTCACATGGATCTGTACACAATTCATGGAAGCTAAAAATGTCCCAGTTCTTCCATGACCTGCTTATGCATCAGACATGTCACCCATTGAGCATGTTTGAGATGCTCTGGATCGACGTGTATGACAACGTGTTCTAGTTCCAGCCAAAATCCAGCACAGCCATTGAAGAGGTGTAAGACAACATTCCACAGGCCACAATCAATAGCTGCATGAGGCAAATGGTGGTCACACCAGATACTGACTTGTTTTCTGATCCACTATTTTTTTAAAAGGTGTCTGTTATCAACAAATCCATACCTGCATTCCTAGTCATATGAAATGCATAGATTTGGGCCTAACGATTTTATTTAAATTGACTGATATCTTACTATGAACTGTAACTCAGTAAAACTTTTGAAATTGTTGCATGTTGCGTTTATATTTTTGTTCAGAATAGCAAACACCAGACACAGATGAAAGGGGAAACATATAAGTATCTTGGCCATAGATGAATAGGGTAAACTTTTAATTATATTTGCTGGCACCCTAAAGTCAGTAGAGTAGCTATCTAGCTATATAGACCATGCCCCTCTGCAAACACTTTGTCCGATGTTGGTTACAAGGCGGTACACATTTAAATGAGGTAAGATAATATAATGTCAACATTGGTGTATTAAAGTGAGAGTTAAGGTGATGTCACCTTGTCCCCTTAATAATGAATACAAGTTTTTGACATGGGGGAGGGGCAACATGATCTCATAGCTTCAAATCGGGATTTGACTTAATGTGGATGAACGTCTAATTTTGACCCATTAATTCCACATGGTTACAGGGCTCATTCCGTGTGGCTCCATGTTTTTATCAGAACCAACTCAAAGGGTTAAGTTTAGGTATTAATTCCAAGTGGTTAAGGTTAGTGCTATGTTTTGGGGAAACCATAAAACATAGTAATAATAAAAACAATGCTCTGTTTCCATTTAGCATCATAAAATACTCTCCCTGCTTGCTGGAGAATTGTGAACTGCCGTGGCGCAGTGGCCTCAGCAGTGTTCTCTGGCTCTGAGAGTTATGAGTTTGAGGCCAGTGTTGTTTATCAATGTCCTCAGGACCTTCTCAAAAGTGAGAAATTGACATGTGTTTCTGATGAGCAGGCTGGGCAGGGACCAGTAACTTTACGATCAAACTTGATAAATGTAGAAGTAACAGTCATTTTTCACACTTTGGTCATCGTACTTTGATCTGGTTTCCTTCAAATATCATTCACTTTCATGAAAAACATGAGGGGTTGGAACCTTTACACAGTGGTTCCTCTAAGACCCTTTTTAGTGGGATTCTTCAAGGAACCTTTTTCAAATGGAAAGGTTCTGACAGGGTGGTAACCCTAAAGGTCCTTCCAGGCACCTTAACTTCTAAGAGCGTACTGTCCATCTCTCTCTTCAATTTCCCCTGTCTTTACCACGTCTCCTCTTTTTCCCCTGTCCTCCCTCTTTACCATGTCTCCTCTTTTTCCCCTGTCCTCCCTCTTTACCATGTCTCCTCCTTTTCCCCTGTCCTCCCTCTTTACCATGTCTCCTCCTTTTCCCCTGTCCTCCCTCTTTACCATGTCTCCTCTTTTTCCCCTGTCCTCCCTCTTTACCATGTCTCCTCTTTTTCCCCTGTCCTCCCTCTTTACCATGTCTCCTCTTTTTCCCCTGTCCTCCCTCTTTACCATGTCTCCTCTTTTTCCCCTGTCCTCCCTCTTTACAGTGTCTCCTCTTTTTCCCCTGTCCTCCCTCTTTACCATGTCTCCTCTTTTTCCCCTGTCCTCCCTCTTTACCATGTCTCCTCTTTTTCCCCTGTCCTCCCTCTTTACCATGTCTCCTCTTTTTCCCCTGTCCTCCCTCTTTACCATGTCTCCTCCTTTTCCCCTGTCCTCCCTCTTTACCATGTCTCCTCTTTTTCCCCTGTCCTCCCTCTTTACCATGTCTCCTCCTTTTCCCCTGTCCTCCCTCTTTACCATGTCTCCTCTTTTTCCCCTGTCCTCCCTCTTTACCATGTTTCCTCTTTTTCCCCTGTCCTCCCTCTTTACCATGTTTCCTCTTTTTCCCTGTCCTCCCTCTTTACCATGTCTCCTCCTTTTCCCCTGTCCTCCCTCTTTACCATGTCTCCTCTTTTTCCCCTGTCCTCACTCTTTACCATGTTTCCTCTTTTTCCCCTGTCCTCCCTCTTTACCGTGTCTCCTCTTTTTCCCCTGTCCTCCCTCTTTACCATGTCTCCTCCTTTTCCCCTGTCCTCCCTCTTTACCGTGTCTCCTCTTTTTCTCCTGTCCTCCCTCTTTACCATGTCTCCTCTTTTTCCCCTGTCCTCCCTCTTTACCATGTTTCCTCTTTTTCCCCTATCCTTACACGCATATCTCTCTTTCATTGGAGAGATAACTTTCTTTTCCCCTGTTCTTCATGACAGTATTAGTTGTTGTTGAGATCCTCTCTGGAAATTCTGGTGGAAATACTGTGCTTGAAGAAACATGCTCTCTATGTGTTGTAATAAAGACACACCCATACCTGACCTACAGCAGCTGTAAACACACACACATGCACACACCCAGAACTTGCACATACACAGACACTCTCAAACAGATGTGCGCACACACACACACACACACACACACACACACACACACACACACACACACACACACACACACACACACACACACACACACACACACACACACACACACACACACACACCTACCAGGGATGAGTCACTCTGGGTGGCTTGGGTCGGGAGACATAGCATGAGCTCATTACATCGCTCACACTCCCTCTCTCTCTCTCTCTCTCCGTTTTGTCTCATCTTGCCTCTCTCTCTCTCTCTCTCTCTCTCTCTCTCTCTCTCTCTGTCTCTCTCTCTCTCTGGTCTTTGTTGTTCTTCTCTCTGTGATCAGAGGCATTAAGGGGTGTGGCTGAGGTGGGCTACATTCACCAGGTGGCCAAGTGTAGGCAGGGCCACAGTCACCGTGAGAACACTACCTGGAAAACAGCTGGGAGTGTCTGGAGAAGGAAAACAGGCTGACCAAAACACACACACACCCACACGCTCACGCACTCACGCACGCACGCAAGCACGCACACACACACGGACAAACACACACATACAACACACACACACATGTACAAACACACACACATGGACAGCTGGGACATCCTGACTCATTTCTAAGGAATCCCATTGGTTGTTAAGAAATGCACAAACCCTCTTATAAGAAACGCAGCATCATAGGGAGATCTGGCAGGAATCATTTTCTTTCTTACGCAATAACTTATTTTGTTTTTATACTCTCTCCCTTTCTCTCTCTGTTTCTTCCCTCACATATTTTCCTTCTTCTCCCTTTCTCCTGTGTTCAGACAGGCCTGTGGAATGCCCTCGCCCTTCTGTCTTCTCTGTTTGTTTACCATCAGACAGACACAGTTCTGACTTCCATTCCCAGGCTCTGCACAGAACCACTGAACTGTGTGTGTGTGTGTGTGTGTGTGTGTGTGTGTGTGTGTGTGTGTGTGTGTGTGTGTGTGTGTGTGTGTGTGTGTGTGTGTGTGTGTGTGTGTGTGTGTGTGTAGAGAGAGTCTCTGACCTCTCTCACAGGGCACCAATTAGACCCCCACAGCCACCCATAAAAACATCCACCCTCATACTGCCTCCCAAAACAACAGTAAAAAAGAGAGAGAGTGGGGACGCTCTATTCAATCAGATATGCTTTAGCCGTCATCCTATAACGTTTGTTTTGGAGGTGACACTGCATTATAGCTGTCAAATCCACAAGTGGCTCCTGGCATCATACCTAAAGCGGACATTGCCAATGGCTGCATGGAGTCGTATTAACAGAAATCCCATGCAGCCTTGTTAACAAGTTGGAACACTGGAATGTGAGATTTATGCTACACCTCAATTAGGATGATAGACGTAATCTACACCTCCATTAGGATGATAAAAATCCTTCTTTTTATTTCTATATAGCCTAAACTTTCTCCCTCTGCACTTCTAGCAGGAGTGGGTGGGTGTGGCTTCATGACAATGATTGCAAGAGCAGATGCTCACAGATTTGAAGGCTCCAACTATCAGGATAAAGGTAAGACCCAGATGCAGACCGTGTCAAAGTAACAATGTTTATTAAAGCAACTGGGGCAAAAGTACAGGACTGCAGGAAGGCTCAGGGTCAGGGGAAGGCAGAGTGGTCAGGCGGGCGGGCTCAAGGACAAGACAGGACAGGCATGGGTCAAAACCAGGAGGAAGAGAAAAGAGAGACTGGGGGAAAGCAGGAGCTGATACAAAAAAACGCTAGTTTACTTGACAAAACAAGACGAACTGGCAACAGACAAACAGAGAACACAGGTATAAATACACAAAGGATAATGGGGAAGTGTCACGCCCTGACCATAGAGAGCCTTGTTATTCTCTATTTTGGTTAGGTCGGGGTGTGACTAGGGGGGGTGTTCCTATCTAGGTGGTTTATTTCCATGTTGGCCTGGTACGGTTCCCAATCAGAAGCAGCTGTTTATCGTTGTCTCTGATTGGGGACCATATTTAGGTAGTCATTTCCCCACTGTGTTTTGTGGGATCTTGTTTTTGTGTTGTTGCCTTTGAGCACTTCATTTACATCACGTTTCGTTGTTTCTTTATTTTGTCTTGTTCAAAGTTTCACATTAATAAATATATGGAATCCAGATCACGCTGTGCTTTGGTCCGAGTATGCTTCCAACGACGATTGTGACAGAAGATCCCACTACAACAGGACCAATCAGCGTGCCCAGGAGGAGAAGGTATCCTCGACTTGGGAGGAAATCCTAGATGGGAAGGGATCCTGGACTTGGGAGGAAAGGACATGATCGCCTTCCTTGGCGGCAGACGCAAGGAAAGAAAGGAGGACAGCGACGACGCCGGGGTTCGCGGCCACTTAGAAAGCCACAAAAACAGCCCAAATGTTTTTTTGGGGGGGAGCACACTGGGTGGTTGGCGGAGGCGGGGAGTGAGCCAGAGCCTGTGTGGGAGTTGATAGAGGAAGGTAATGAGAGATACCGGAGAGAGGTTTTGGCAAGGAGTATGCTGCAGCGGAAGCGCGCTGAAGAGTGCCTTCTCAGCCCGGCACCATCTGTGCCAGCTCTACGCACCAAGTCTCCAGTATGCCTTCACAGCCCAGTACGTCCTGTGCCAGCTCTCCCCACTCGCCGTGCGAAGTATGTCATTGTTCCAGTACAATTTGTGCCGCCGGCTCTAAGCACCAGATCTCCAGTGTGCCTCCACAGCCCAGTACGTCCTGTGCTGTCACGCCCTGACCATAGAGAGCCTTGTTATTCTCTATTTTGGTTAGGTCGGGGTGTGACTAGGGGGGGTGTTCCTATCTAGGTGGTTTATTTCTATTTGGCCTGGTATGGTTCCCAATCAGAGGCAGCTGATTATCGTCTCTGATTGGGGATCATATTTAGGCAGCCATTTCCCCACTGTGTTTTGTGGGATCTTGTTTTTGTGTTGTTGCCTTTGAGCACTTCATTTACATCACGTTTT